>NC_133660.1:182348402-182580958 GCF_037893015.1 Macrotis lagotis | reverse complement strand
TTTATCTTAATTATGAAAATGAACTCATTATTAGTTTTCCCTCTTATTTTCCTTAAGTGTTTAAATCTAAGTCTGGTCAACATTTTGGTTATGTATCTTTCAAGTCTGACAACCTCAAACTTTAACCATAAGTAGAAAAAAGATTTTCTGTAAGATATGTCTATGTTCCTTAGTGAATATATAAGTAGGGGCTGGGGATAGGGGGACAGTTGCTGTACAATTATCACTTATATCTTTAAGAATGACTTACAAATAAGGAGTAACAGCTAAAGAACTTTTTTTCACTATATAAGCAAGAACAGTAATACTTTAAATTGAACTGTGGTCAAAGAAACATGCTGCAATTCTCATGTGGATTTTTGTACCTTTCTCAGTGTGGAGCAGACAGAAGGAAGAACAGAAACTCCACGGTCCTGGAGGAATGTGTCTTAGAAAGCAAGTGAGAGGACATTAGCATCATTCAGACTCCCTGTACTTTATTTTCACTGAAGCAACCAAATGTAATGCAAGTCTTCTGTGGTGTTGTGGTTCACTTATTTTAATTAAGTCTGATTCTTTGTAATCTTATTTCAGGTTTTATTAGCAAAGATAGTAAAGTGATTTGTCATTTTTTTCTCCAATTCATTTTCCAGCTGAAACTGGAGAAATTGAAATAAATAACAGTACTTTGCAGCCTCACATAGTTAGTATCTGAGTTTGGATTTGCATTCAGTTCTTCCTAACTCCAGGACCAGCACTCCATTGCATCACTGTCTGAAAATTCTTCAGTGTAGCTAACACTGAAATACATGAACTTTGTCTTATTTTCACCTTTTAGTGATATAATGGAAATCCATCATTTATACTTTCCACACAGCTATTTTTTAAGAAACTACCTTGCTAGGGTGGCTAGGTGGCATAGTGGATGAAGCACTGGCCTTGGAGTCAGGAGTACAGTTCTAATCCAGTCTCAGACAGTTAATAATTGCCTAGCTGCGTAACCTTGGGCAAGCCACTTAACTCCATTTGTCTTGCAAAAAAAAAAAAAAACCTAAAAAAAACAACACAAAACGAAATAAAACTACCTTGCTGCATAATGCCTCCAAACCTTAGACTAAACAATTCTTGCCCACCCAAATAGGGGCAAGACCATAGAGTTTACTTAATATTTATTGAACTGAGTTAAATTAAATCAATGTACTATTTGTTGAATATAAATGTTTTCCTATTGAATCAGTGTTTGTTAAATCCTTTAGATTCAAAGCCCAGGCAGGAAAATTATGTATAATGGAAGCTTAATGGACTTGAAATAGTTTTGAAAGTTCTGCTGTCACTATTTGATCATTATTTTAATATGTCTGTTTATGGTTTATCGTGAAAATTGAGTACTATAAAGACTATATTTTTGTTATATCAGGAATCTACATTTACAATTTCCTTTTTTAATTCATTTTTTGTGAAGGTTAAGAAGTTATATCTGTTTCTATAATCTTTTTCTAAAATATAGTAGAAACTTATAAATACCATATTTTCAAGCAAGCAATATAGGAGATCTTATGAGCCCTCACATTTACAAATGGGAAAGTTAATAAGGCATGGAGGTTATATAAATATTAAATACATTATACAAGTGATTATTTACATACATTTGTATCCATTTTATATGCATTTTATCCATTTGTAGGTAATAGGTCTAAGTTTTTATATGCATGGCAAAGTTTGTCATCTATATATTGTAAAAGTTATCCCAATGAGGAAACTAGAACAGGAACTGCAATTAAAATATAATTCAAAGCTCTAAATTCCCCATCGCTATCATATTATCAATTTAAATTAAAATGAAATTCACAAAGGAGTTCCTATTGTCAGAAAATGAATTAGAAAAAAATTTGTAAATGTTATTTGAGATACCATAAATATTATAATTTATGATTCATGAAACTTTTTGGCAGTTTGACAACAAATGTTCATTCTTAGATAGAGGAGTATTTTCTAATTCATTTGGTACCATAGTGCACCAGGGAGGAGAAAGCAAAATTGGGAAATTTCTTATTGGTAATAACATCTATTCTCTTGTTGTTAGTCAACCATTTCAGTTATTTCCAACTCTTCATGATCCATATTTGGATTTTTTTTTTGGTAAAGATGCTAGAGTGGTTTGCTTCTTCCTCCTGAAGATCATTTCATAGATGAGGCACTGAGGTAAACAGGATTAAGTGACTTGCCCATGGTCACATAGTAAGTTTCTAAGGTCAAATTTGAACTCAGGAAGGAGTCTTCCTGACTTTATCAACTGTGCCTCTAGCTGCCCATCTTTTCTAGTACACACAGAATAGAACTTTAGCTTAATGATAGGAATTTTTCTTACATACACATATATAATGCTTATTAATTATTTTAATTGCTCATATTTTTCTATATTTACATTTTTATTTTGGAAAACCACTTTCAAAAATCTTTAGCGCTCAAGCTTAACGTATTATTTTTGGTAAAATCTTCATGCATACACTCTCACATATTGTATATGTACACCTGTAACATCCACTTTATGTGGAACCTTGCTCTTCTTCCTTCAGCTTGGAAGTAGCAGGAGTGGGAGAGAAGGATACTGCATCAATTAAAAGAAAAGACATCTTCTGACTTGCTCATTAACTTCCATGTGACAAATGATGTGCCCTGCCTCTTGACTTCCTATCAATTTTTATGATTTACTATTCACTTAACCTTGACCAAACAATGAAATAGTAATATCCTTAATGTTGTAGTTACTAAATAGGGTACTATTTCTATGTTTGTAAACTCCAAAAGTCCTTTATTTGAAGATAATCTTTTATCATTCCATCCTCCCCTTTTCCTTATAGTTCACTAACATTGTTCTTTATCCTTGCCAAGTTTTTCAATTCTTCTAAGCCTCAGTTCTCGCCCAAGTCATCATTCCTGTACTAACTACACTAAGTGAATAATTTTAACTCTTTACTACCTTTTAATCTCTATTACCTTGCCTGTTGAGTCTCATGTCCCTGTTTGGACATCATATGTTAAGTACTTGTTCAGACATCATATGTTGAGGAACATTCTGGACTCCCTCAACCTTCACCAGGTGATCATTGAAGGGGCAAGAGACAAGGAAGACAAGGATGACATGTTCTCCAAGATCCTCAAATACTCCATTTATTTATCAAAATACAAATGTTTAAATACCCTACCCAGTCTCCAATCCACTCCCAGGGCACTTACTAAAATAAGTCTCTGGTACTCAAGGACACCAGGTGATGATAGTTTATAGTGCTCCTATACACTTACCCACTTTGCTTTTTTTTTCCAATCATGCCATGCCAAACTCCAGCCTTGGATTACTCTCACTTCCCATTGTCATTTCTCCACTCATGCATCATCCAACTGAACTAGAGGAAATCACAAAACCATGCAATGCTAAATAGGATCACTATAAATTTATTTCATGTAATCTCAAATAGACAAAAAAAATCTATTATTAATAATAGCTTTCTAGCTTTCTAGTCTGTTTATTCCTTTCTTCCCCTCTAGCTATTCTATAATCCAATGACTCTGACACTCCTGTTGTTCTTCAAACAAAATACCCCATTTCCAACTCAATTCCTACATATCCTGAGTCATTGTGTTTTCAATGGCTATATTCCTTTGCTTCTTGCCTTTCCTGATTCCCTAAAAGATGGAGCTTAAATCTAACCTTGGGGTGGCAGCTTTTCTCAATTCTGTCTGAAAGTGTGTTTTTCCTCTTAGGTTATATTCCATTTACACCAAAAATTCTTCTACATAAACAATCTTTGCAGGTTATCCCCCCCCATCAAATGTAAATTCCTTGAGGGCAAGAACTGTGTTTTTGTCTTTTTATCTCAAACACTTAAACAGTGTTGGCATATAATGGTCTTAATATATGTTTGTTGACTGACTGAAATAATCACAATATCCAACTGGTCATACAGAGTTGAGAGATCAATCCTTTTACTTTTCCTATGAGGAGTCTAAAGACTAGAGGCATGAAGTGACTTGCCCTAGATTTCATAAATAGCAACCATCAATGAAGGGATTACACCTTGGTCTTTTGACTTGAAAACTAGTGATCTTTCTCCTGTCTTACAGAATATTTTCACAGTCCTCTTAATGGTGGTACCTATCTGTGCAGTGAGGTCAGTAACAAATTCTTATAACTTCCTGAAATGCAAGCCATTTAAAAACAAACTATAAGTCCAGGGAATTGACATTCCATTTCACAGCTAGAATGGTGGTTCATTTCTATCTCAAACATATTCAAAACATGAGAAAATTCTTTACCAATTGAGTAGATTCATGGAATAGACAAACTTGTGAAAAGATAATTAAGATAAAGAGACCTGTAATGTTTGTGATTTGTGCAAGTAGGTAGAATAATCACACTAATAAAATTAAAGATGCCTGAAAGTTTTTAGACTTTCCATAATTATAGTCCATAGCCTTAAAATAATACTTCTTTATATATATATATATATATATATATATATATATATATATATATATATATATACACACACATACCCACATGGGTATAAATTTGCATGCATTTGGAAATGATACTGTAGAATGATTTCACTGTATTGTATGCTATAAAGTTTATTTTAATAAATTTCTTCAATTCAATTAAAGAAATACATTTCTTTTATAATTGCTAATCTTTCTGTTACTTAAAACTACCTAGTAGAAGCACAATGTAGATTGCGAGGAATTTTTGAATATAGAAAAGAGAATTAGAAGTTAAACAATACTAAATTTAAATATTTGAGGAAAAGTACATCTGAATTTCTGGATAGTTTCAGATATATCCCTAATTTGTTCATATAAAATGAACCTTATAATGGTATGTTTAATGTAAAAAGAGAAAAAAAAACTTACTATAATGAACACATAAGAATGAATACATTTTAATTCTATGTGGACATGGAGAACTCTAAATATGCTTGAGAATTTTTGAGAATCATTTGCTCATTTAAGTATTATAATTTAAATATGATTCAAAAATACAGAAAGGAGCACTTTACAACAGATTACACAACTAGCTCTTAGATGATTTTAAATACTTCAAAAAGATGAAGTTAGAAAGATCGTCATTGACACTCCTTATAAACCAGGTGACAAGAAGGAAATAGTGGTCATTGAAAAAAAAACTTTCCTTTTTTATTCAAATATTATTGGTAATATAGTAATTACTTAGCTGAAAAAGATATTGGATGTTTTTCACTTCTTAAAGTACTCTTTGGAGTAGAGAGGTAGGAAGTACAAGACCAGGACTCATCAGTCTGATCAAAGAGGGGAAGCCAAATTGAACACGATCATAGGACTGGATAAATTTTTGTTTACACTTTGCCAGGAAAAGCTTTCTCTATTAGTACTTAATTCAGGACCCTCCAGGGCCTCTAAAGTATAATTAATTTAGAACTGTTTAAGCAAGAGGAAATCAAATTCCTTTTGATGATTTCTTAATTTCATCATCAGTGTAATTTGAAATGGATTTTTAAAATTCATATTTGTCACAAGAATTATCTATCCTGGGACTCTATCAAATAGGGTAAATGGGAAGGTGGTTTTATACCTAGTCAATAAAGTAATATTGTCCTGAGAGTTTTCAGAGAACTGAAGGGTGAATTTGTGAGACTGCTGGACAAAGTGAAATATATCTTACAAACTTCCATTGATGGCAGTCTGGAAAGGCTGGCATTGTGGTTCATCCAAGAGAGAGATCAAGAAAGAGCCCTTGAAAAGCTAATATATAAGATCCAAGGTCCCTTGCAAATCTGGTATTATGCAATTCTAAGAATAACAGAAAAATGACAGGGATGATGTTTTAATGAATTATGGCATCTAGTGCCCAAAATGTTGGGCATAGTATAGTCAAATGTTGTTTGACTTATGCACAGTAGTCAAATGTTGCTGTTTCTAAGCTCCATTTCAATACTGCACAAATGTGGAAAAAATACAGGTTTAGAATCAATATAAAGGAAAAAATACATATTTTCAATAAGAAAAAATCATTCATGATGACATGAATTATATTTTCAATGGAAAAAATAAGTATAAGAGTAAAGGTGAACATAGGAATAAAGGGGACACTTTTTATTTAGTAATTAGATGTCTTTAGCCAAGATTCATACAATGTCATTTTCCCACTATTATCAAGGATCTCATACTTTTTTAAAAAAATGTCTTTTTTTCCTGCATTAACACTTTCATTCTATTGGTGTAAAGAATTTCCAGTGAGAAAGCTCCTGCTACTGATGTAAATCAACAAATATTCTATAGTTTAGAGTCTTGAAAGAATTATCTGGGGCACTGAGAGCTTGTGACTTGCCTAGTGTCATTATACAATCAGAATGTGTGAGAAGTAATATCTGAACTCAGGGCTTTCTAATTCTGAGACCAGTTCTATATACACTTTGTCAAGATGTCAAAAATATAATTTACTTCAGAGACTGCAAATTTATTGTATACTAAATGCATATCTTTAATAATGTAATCCTGAGGCAGTTTGTAAATAATGCAGTGTTCATAGTCTGGTCTGTAGTTATAAGTGGTCAGAATTGACCACTGATATTAAATATCTGCTTCCATATCTGTTAAGTAGCTTATATGCATAAAGCCCTACTGGACTTTATCATTCAAGTGATGGGGAATACCTATTCTGTTGGACTATGCTGGTCCATGTAATGAGTCATTTTAGATGATGGTAATGATCAATGTGGAGATGCCCAGTTAGCATCCAGACATGTGCAGCTGAAGTTCAGGAGAAAGGTCAGGGTAATAATGTCAGGTGGGGAAATGTCTGCTTAGAGACATTGCTGTATCCATGACAATACAGCTTTATTAAGATGGAGAAGCTAAAAATAACAAAAATGTAATAATTTGTAGCTTTGAAAAAAATGTTTAAGAAACTAAAATAAAAATTTATATGTTCATGAAGTAGATATAAAATATGAATAGATATAATGCTCAAATCTAAATAAAATTAGGACAATTCTTTAAGCTTGATAGTCAAATAAAATAATACTTTGCAATGGAAGCAATATGTAAATTTATAAAACTACTACACCTAAAGATGACACATAAAAAATAGATTAAATCATAGCTACATTCATAGATAACAAATACAGAGTTGGAAGGAAAACTAAAATTTTGAAGATTTGCCTTGGGAAGACAACCATGTCTGCTAAAGGAGAGAATGAAAGAGAGGAAAGAAGGAAGGGAAAATAAAAATGACAGGGAGGGAGAGAAAGAAGAAAGGAAGAAAGGACAAGAAAAAGAAGGAAGGAAAGAAAGGAAGGAAGGAAGAATACACACATTATATGAGTCACCTACTTTATAAAATTAAATTAATAAAACTAAACTAAACTAAATAAATAAAAAATGCCATTTTTACTTTATCATTATAAAAATTATTCACAATTTGTTAGAAAAATGCAACAGTAAAAAGATGCCTGGAATTTGACATGTCAAGCCCTTTCAATATCTTAAAATAAGTGGTAAAAGTAGCTCTCTCTCTCTTTCAATATATATATATATATATATATATATATATATATATATTAATTTTACAGTTCATAAATCCTTTGATTCATTTGAATTTCCAATGACCTCTAGAAGATCTGTCACAAATTTCAGTTTCAGTGGTATATATGGTGCAGTAATAATGTGCTGATGAAATATTCAATATATAAAAATGTTTTAGTTATATATTTATAGTTGAAACACTACATCAGATTCAATTAGTTTCACTGGATATTCCTGTCAAAATCCAGAGCACCATTCTAACTTTTCTGGGGATACAAACTTCAAAATCTTATTTATATGAAACAGTTTTTCATTAGTCATTTTGCAAAGCGTCAATTTCCCTATTATTGTTTCCTCTCTCTATATGCTGCTCCTTCATCTAATGCATTTTCTCCTCTAGTATATCTTATTTCCTCATATGAATAACTCAAAAGAAACTTCAAAGAAAAATACAGAGTAACTTTTATGACACCTTAGCTGACTTCTTCAGTTTATAGAAATATGTTGTGGTGTATTTTGAAATTTTGAAGATTAAATGGGATAATGTCTAGGCAGAATGAAGAAAATGCCTCTAGTCTTAAAGGAAAATTCCTAAGGCAAGAATTTCATTTCATGTACCCATGAATACATTACTTAACTTTCTGACTTCCAACATCAGTTTTTTCAAAGGAAATGTTTTAATGACAAATTAACAGTCCTTAAAGTCATAATTCTTAAACTGTCTTTGACTCAATAAATCCAGTCATCACCCTTTTATAAAAATAAAAAAATCATTCATAAATCAGTTAAAAACTTAAATAAGAAAATAATTATTACTGTGACCCACTAATTTTGCAGTATATTAAATTATGTCAAAACTGCCTCAATAAACAGTACTTTTTTGGGTTTTTTTTTTTTAGATTTTTCAAGGCAATGGGCTTAAGTGACTTGCCCAAGGCCACATGGCTAGGTAATTATTAAGTGTCTGAGGCCAAATTTGAACTCAAGTACTCCTGACTCCAGGGCCGGTGCTCTATCCACTGCACCACCTAGCCACCCCAATACACAGTATTTCTAAGTGATGAATCATTTGGGTTAAAATGTAAGGATCTATGTTATCTATATAATTCTTAAACATGATATGCACAGTTTTGAATGTTTTCAAAAAATACAGTCTGATTTCATTTAGTTGTTCTTTAAATAAGCTATGTTTTTAATATGAAAATTAAAAAACTCTCAAGCAAAGTCTACATTTTATCCACCTCTTTTCTAACTACTTTTCTCCAGTTCCAAGCAAATCTTTGTTCTTTTCCCCCTACTGTACATGTTTATTTCCTGCCTGATATCATTACATGCAATTTTCCCTACCACAAAGAGGGTAAGATTTTTTTTAGGTTAGTTTTGTTTTTTGCAAGGCAAATGGGGTTAAGTGGCTTGCCCAAGGTCACACAGCTAAGGTAATTATTAAGTGTCTGAGACTGGAGTTGAACTCAGGTACTCCTGACTCCAGGGTCGGTGCTCTATCCACTGCACCACCTAGGCTGCCCTAGATTCCTTTTACTTATAATTCTTCTTTTCCTTTCAAGTTAAGCTTGACATATATTCACTCCCAGAATCCTTCATCAATTAATATTTTCAAAGGTAGCAGAAGTAATTCTGGGAGAAAAGAGAGTTTTTAGAGTGCTTGGACTACATGTTGACCATCTCAGCTGCCAACTAAACTTTAGCCTTCTAATCACTTGCCTTTAATAGATCTTCCTATTCACTTATATTCTGGCTAATAGAGCAAGCACTTTGGGCTCTTTTTTTCACTATAAGTCCAGCTATATCACCACCTCAGAGGTCTAGGAATACCCATGAAGAGTAGGGGTATTTCTATTCTAAAGTCCTTGACTTGAAGTACATCCTTTGGTGGCTTATTCCCTCTTAGCCCCCAAAGTCTAGCAACTTTGTCCTATTTTACCAACTAATATAATTTAGGGATTACAAAGATATTTTACTTATAAGGTGTAATAAGAATTGGAAAATGGATGTTTACTTTAAGACTCTGGTGTCACAGTCTCTTTTAATCACCTTGCCCTCTAGAGATCTTTAGCTGAGACCTAATGCAATTTCTACATATCATTGGTCATATGAAATTCACATCCAAGTTTGACATCACAGCTAAGTGTCACAGCTAGACAAATCCTTGTCTCATCTACTGCTGCTCTCAAATGATTTTTTTTACTCCTCCTGACTTCAAAGTTGGCTGGCCTAACTACCTACCTTAGCATGAACTCTATTCACAAAAAAACTGAAGCTTAAAGACTTCTAAAATTTCAATCTCCAATCTCAATATTTTATCTGTTTCAATAAAACGAAAGAATACATACTAAGGAAAAGAAGTGAAGTTCATACTATTGGGTAACATGTAAGCTTCTGATGAGGAGGACCTAAGGTCTGTCTTCTTATAGCAGTTTTTATCTTTTCTCACTTGAGCTTTAGCATGTGAAATAAAGTTAATTCAAGAGAAGGGACCTTTTGAATGTATTCCCAGTTCTAACAGCACAGATACAATCAATAAAAGAGACTATTTTTTTATGTTATGTTCAGCAAATGTCTATATACTCTCTAAATCTCTCCAAAATATTTTTATTACATGTCACCATGACTCTTTCAGAAGTAGACTCTGTAAACAATTACTATGGGAAATTTTATCAGAAGCACTTTTGTGAATTCCTTTAATTTTTTGGAATGACATTGGCCAATCCACACCCGCAATGAACTCAGTCACCAGTGGTATTATCCTTATCCCAGTGATGTTGCATCCTGAGATGATAAATGTAGTACAGCTTTGTATATATTTTATTATTTTTTAATGTGGCATAGAAGAGTTGTAATCTTTATTGACAGAACCCAGAAGTTGATAAAATAATTGTTTCTTGAAATTTTGAAGAAACAATTTTTAAAATGTTTTATAATGTAACCCCTTTACTAAAGTTCCAAACAATCAAATCTACGTACATTTGCTATATATATATATATATATATATATATATATATATATATATATATTTGTGTGTATGTAAAATTTATATATATAGCATTTGAAAAAAAATTTTACAAATGAATTTAATTTTAATATATTTAAAACAAAATCAAACTATATGAAATAGATACTTGAAGTTTCATGTTCAGTTTTCCATCTTCCTGTTCTACTCTGTATATGAGGCAAGGAGAAGAAACAATTTTATTTGGTCTTTGTTAGATTTAGAATAAAAAATAAGTTTCAAAAATAATAAGCCATCCAAAGTGGAGCTACCATGAATGTAGACATTTTTTAATCTTAAAGGAGCTGAAAACAGAAATTTACTCTTTAGAGGTTAGATGCTGCTTTGTTCACTGCTACCTTTTTTATTGCTCTCCTAAAAATCATGCAGATATGTGTCCAACCTTAGAGGTGGAGAAAAGAGAGGAAAATAGACTTTGTGGGAAAGGGGAAGGCTTTGTAGCAGCCTGGTCATGTTCATATTCCAAGGGAAAGAGCCAAAGGAAGGAACATATAATTTATTCTCTTTCCTCCAGCAGAAATTCAAAAAAAAAGGTTTTCAATCTTGCACGAGCAACCTTAAAAAACACCTAGTTATAATACTGATACCTTTAAAACTTATCATTCATATAATGAGCAAATCTCTTTCTTTTCTATAGCTAGAAAGTCACTCTTTTTAAGAAAGATCAAGAAAGAAAAGCATGTTTGCAAAAAATTAATTAGAACATCAAGCATGTTCAATGGTATGAAAATAGGAAAAATGTCATTTTAGTTACAAAGTATTCATTTTCATTTTTTTCATTTCCCCTGTTCATAAATAGTGGATATTATTTCCTTACTTCTGTTAACTTCTCTCCCTTCTCTGAATCCTTCACATTTCTTTGCTTTTTTTTCATAACAGAACAATAATATTATACCAAGTTCTTTTCATCAAAAATAATCAGTAATCTGCTTTTTTCCCCTACTCTTTTCTAGGACAGAAAGTGCAGCTATAAATATTTTGTTGTGTGTGTAGAAACTTTCCTTTCTTATAAGATCTAATTTAATCATTATCTTAGAAGTAGGACTCATAACTCCCAGAAATTTACTAAGTAGGAGACAACTCTATGGTTAGTTGACTATAGAGTGAAAATGACTTCTTAGAGAAATGACCTAGGAAAAATAAAAGGAGAAAAGTAGAAAAAATAGGAAAAGAAGTTGGAGGGTAAGGTTGAGCACAGGAGGCAGGAATTCGAGATGCTCTCCTCCAAAACACTCCAAATGGCTTAAAATTAGAACTATAACCAAATTCTAGAGTGGCAGAACCCACAGAAAAACCTAATGAAATGATTTTCTGGCCCAAGATAACTTGAAAGATCTATGGGCAGGGTTTGCCCCATAGGGGATGGAAGAGGTCACAGTTCAGACCTGCTCACACTGTGGAGCAAATGGCAGTGGGAGCAGTCTCCAGACATCTCAGCCCAGGGACACCGAGGCTAACTTGGAAGGTCAGTGAGAAAATTCTGTGGCACCAGAGTTTGAGTGGAATTCAGGTCAACACAGGCTTAACCTGGGAAGGAGATGTAGGTCTGTGGACCCACAGGCAGTGAACCAAGAGCCACATGGTAGCTGCATCCAGAGAGTTCAGGTCACAGACATTAAGGGGTGAGGGGGAGCTTGTTGAGGTCTCCCTGGGAAAGGATTTTTTGTGCACATTCAGACCCTGGTCACATCTGGGTCCTGGCCATAGTGGAGCAGGGACACTCCTCACAATTACAGGAGAGAGGGCTGTGCTTGTCATCTAAAGATGGAGCACAGGATGGGACAGCAGTCAGAGCCTCTCATAAGACCTTGAAGAAATTATGGTCTCCTCCAATGTCACATTTGAACTCAGACCCTCCTGACTCCAGAGCTTGTGCTCTCTCTACTACGCACCTAGCTGCCCTCTATTATGTGCTTTCTTTGCGCCAGTCACTGTGTAAGGTGCTGAGGCTACAAATACAAATGAGAGACATTCAGTGTCTTTTAGAAACTTATATTCTTATAGGGAGAGATACCCCAAAAAGGGGTCTAGTCTCCAGGCAATAATTTTATGCTAGAATATCACAGTAATGGTCAATTGTTTGTAAGGGCAATTTATAGAAATTTGTGTGCGCTGAGGAAAAATTATGTGATCTGTGGATCATTAGTGCATTGTCATTAGGATAAAAATTTTAAGTTTGCAAAAAAAGTTATCAAACAAAGTTTTGTAATTTTACAAGAAAACTCAAAACAATAGAATATTTATCTCAGGGTCATGTGGAAGAAGAATCATTTTGCTCCATTTCCTTAATCTATTTAGATTAGTGTAGAAACTTAATCTTTTTGATAAGGAATATAAAAGGCAAATTAAGTCATTTTGGAACAGGTCCCCAGCAACCAAATCAGAAGAGAGAATAGAAGCAGTTTCCCAAGGGATAAAAAAACTCTTTAATTAAAAATCAACAAGGTATAACTAATTAAAATAATGATTTTACAGATCTTTACCAGTTTTACTCTTCAAAACTTCTATGCGTTCATAAATCCAAATTATTGGGAATTTGGAACACTTAACTTTCAAGAATGAGTTAATTTATCTAGATCAACTAAAAAGTTTCCAAGATGAAAAGGAAATGTATTCTTTTATTGTCACTCTGAGGGCAGCTTTTGAAGATCATGTCAGATGAGATCAGGTGAGGCCTGTATTATTTTGCCTGATGCAGTCATGGTTGCACCTTTGACTGGAACCATAGCATCTGACTATGCTGTCAGCTGGATGGAATAAAAGCCCAAATAAGGAAAACACACTACAGGTACGACAACAAACACCCTTTACCCCCCCAAAAAAAGCAGGGTTATGATTAAGAATTCATAATAGTGTCAGAGCAGGGAAGTAGAGAAAGATAAGGTTTCTCTTGCAGATTATGTCTGCTCTTTGGCAGAGTTGTAGGCAAGAATTGTACTAAAAAGGGGGTCTGGAGGTTTCTTTTTTTAAAATTTAATGTTTCAAAAACATTGATTTCTTCAAATACCTACTCTCCTCAAATTCAGTATCATTAGCCTTAAGACTTTCCTTTATTTTATTTACTAGTTTACTTGCATTTCCAATCCTTAAGTTCACTTTGTCACCAGTTCTCAATCATTACTGAAGCTTAAATACTTTGACAGGGCAAACATTGAGAAACAGAAAAAGTACTTAGAAGAAACATTGTCAGGAAGCATAGCCAGAAGCAATCACTAAGAACTCAATGCCTCCCAACTCTTGTTTTGCCTACAGATCACTATTTCTCTTCTGGAAAAGCCTGTGCTGAAAGATTTAAGAGAATCTTTTTAAGAACTGAGAAACATTTCTTCCTATATCAAGGAGACCATTCGGGCTCTGTCACCTACAAGGTATAGAATAATGAAGTATCTCTGCCTTGCCTTACCATGTGGCTTAGCAAACCTTTGATCTAATGCTCTAAAGTAGTTCATTTTTTATTGATTTTTTTTGTGAAAGATTTTATTTATTTTGAATTTTGCAATTTTTCCCCTAATCTTGCTTCCTTCTCCCCAACCTCCTGCACAGGAAGAAGTTTGTTAGTCTTTACATTGTTTCCATGCTATACATTGATCTAAACTGAATGTGCTGAGAGAGAAATCTTATCCTTGAAAAGAAAAAAAAAATATAAGAGAAAACAAGATTACATAAGATAAATGTTATTTTTTTAATTGAAGCTAATATTCTTTGGTCTTTGTTTGAACTCCACAATTCATTCGCTCGATACAGATAGCATTCTGCATCACAGATACCCCAAAACTGGCCTGATTTTTGTACTGATGGAATAAGCAAGTCCATTAAGGTAGACCATCACCCCCATTTTGCTGTTAGGGTGTACAATGTTCTTCTGATTCTGCTCATATCGCTCAGCATTTAGTTAATGCAAATCATTCCAGGCTTCCCTGAATTCCCATCCCTCCTGGTTTCTAATGGAACAATAGTGTTCCATGACATACAAATACCATATTTTGTTAAGCCATTCCCCAAATGATGGACATTCACTTGATTTCCAATTCTTTGTAAATAGGGATGCTATGAATATGTTAGTACAAGTGATGCTTTTACCCTTTTTCATACTCTCTTCAAGTTATAGACCCAGTAGTGGTATTGCTGGATCAAAGGGTATGCACATTTTTTTTTGCCCTTTGGGCATAATTACAAATTGCTCTACAGAAATGTTGGATGAGTTCACAGCTCCATCAACAATGCATTAGTGTTAAGAGATTTTTCCATATCCCTTCCAACATTGATCATTGTCCTTTCTGATCATATTGGCCAGTCTGAGAAGTATGAGTTGATATCTCAGAGGTGCTCTAATTTGCATTTCTCAAATAAGTAATGATTTAGAGCAATGTTTCATTTGACTAATGCATCGCTTTGATTTCCTCATTTGTAAATTGCCTTTGCATATCCTTTGACCATTTGTCAATTGAGGAATGGCTTATTTTTTTAAAAAAATTGAGTCAGGTCTCAGTATATTTTAGAAATGTGTCCTTTGTCAGAATACCAGTTGTAAAACTTGCTTCCAAACTTATTACATTTCTTTTAATCTTGGTTAGAGTGGTTTTGTCTGTGCAAGAGCTTTATAATTTAATGTAATTCAAATTTTCTAGTTTGTTTTTCATGATGTTCTCCATCTTTGCCTTGGTCATAAACTGCTTCCCTTTCCATAGATGACAGGTAAACTACTTCTTATCTTGATATAGGATGTGAGGTGTTGGTCTAATCTAAGTTTCTTCCATACTAACTTCCAATTTTCCTAGCAGTTTAAATCAGAGAGAGAGAGTTTTTAACACGATAGTTGGACTCTTTGGGTTTATCAAATAGCAGATTACTATAATCATTGCCTGCTATTGCACCTAGTCTATTCCGCTGATCCACCATGCTATTTCTTAGACAAGACCAGGCAATTTTGATGCCTGATGCCTTGTAATATAATTTTACTTCTGGTAGGGCCAAGACACTTTCTGTTGAATTTTTTTCCCTATTAGATCCATATAGAGGGGCGGACTAGGTGGCACAGTGGATAGAGCACTGGCTCTGGAGTCAGGAGTACCTGAGTTCAAATCTGACCTCAGACATTTAATAATTAACAAGCTGTGTTGCCTAAGGCAAGACACAACCCTGCTGCCTTGCAAAACCTAAAAAAAAGTACCTATATATACTCCACTTTTTATTTCTCCATATGAATTTACTTAAAATTTCTTTTCTAACTCATTAAAGCAATTTTTTTGTAATTGTGATTGGTAGGGCACTAAACAAGTAGTTTAATTTTAGTAGAATTTCCATTTTTACTATATTAGCTGAGCCTATCTATAAGCAGTTGATATTTGCCCAGTTGTTTATATCTGATTTTATTTATGTTAGAGGTGTTTTGAAATTGTTTTCAAAAAGTTTCTGATTCTACCTTGGCAGGTAGACTCCCAGATATTTTATGTTGTCTGAGGTAACTTTGAATGGAATTTCTCTAACACCTTCTACTGTATCTTGCTAGTCATATATAGAAATGTTGAGGAATTATGAGGGTTTATTTTATATCCTGAAACTTTGCTAATGTTACTAATTATTTCTGGTAGTTTTTTGATGGTGTTTTGGGATTCTCTAGATATAGCATCATTCCATCTGCAAAGAGTGAGAGTTTTGTTTCTTCCTTCCCTTTTCTAATTTCTTCAATTTCTTTTTCTTCTCTTATTGCTGAAACTAATATATCTAATACAATATTGAGTAGTAGTGGTGATAATGGGCATCCTTATTTCACCCCTGATCTTATTGGGAATTCTTCTAGCCTTTCCCCTTTGCATATAATGCTAGTTGATGATTTCAGATACTTACTGCTTGTTATTCTAAGGAACAATCCATTTATTCCTATACTCTCTAGTGTTTCTAGTAGGAATGGGTGCTGTATTTTGTCCAAAGGTTTTTCAGCATCTATTGATATGATCAGATGATTTCTGATAAGTTTGTTATGGATATAATTAATTATACTAACAGTTTTCCTAATATTCAACTAACCCCACATTCCTGGGATAAATCCTACTTGGTCATAATGTATTATACTACTGATAACTTGTAATCATTTTGCTAAGATTTATTTAAGATATTTACATCTATATTCATCAGGGAGATAGGTCTATAAATTTCTTTCTCTGTTTTTAACTCTTCTTAGTTTAGGTATCAGTACCATATTGGTGTCATTGAAAGAGTTAAGCAGAATTCAATCCCCCACTATTTTTCCAAAGAGTTTATATAGAATTGGAACCAAATGTTCTTTAAATGTTTGAGAGAATTCACTTGTGCAACCATCTGGCCCTGGAGATATTTTCTTAGAGATTTTGATGATGGCTTTTTGAATTTCTTTTTCTGAGATAAGGTTCTTTAGGTATTTAATATCCTTTTCACTTAATCTGGGCAATTTATATTTTTGTAAATATTCATCCATTTCACTTAATCAAATTTATTGGTATATAGTTGGGCAAAATAATTCTGAATTATTACTTTAATTTCCTCCTCATTGGTGGTGAGTTCACTTTTGTCATTTATGATACTGGCAATTTGGCTTTCTTCTTTCTATTTTTTAATCAAATTGACCAGATGTTTATCAATTTTTTTGTTTTTTTTCATAAAACCAACTCTTTGTTCTATTTATTAGATCAATACTTTTCTCTCTTTTGATTTTATTGGTTTCTCCTTTAATTTTTAGAATTTCTAATTTGATATTTAATTGGGGGTTTCAATATATTCTTTCTCTAATTTTTTAGTTGCATATTATTTCATTGATTTCCTCTTTCTCTAAGTTATTCATATAAGCATTTAAAGATATAATATATCCCCTGACAGCTGCTTTCTGTGTATCCCATATGTTTTGGTATGTTGTTTCATCACTGTCATTATCAAGGATGAAATAATTAATTTGTTCTATAATTTGCTTTTTGATCTACTCAATCTTTAAAATGAGCTTATTTAGTTTACAATTAGCTTTGGTTCTGCATCTCTCTGGCCCAATATTGCATGTAGTTTTCATTGCATTATGATCTGAGAAAGATTTATTCACTATTTCTGACTTTCTGCAATTGATTATTAGGTTTTTATACCCTAGTACATGGTCAATTTTTGTGTAAGTGCCATGTACTGCAGAAAAAATAAGTATATTCCTTTCTGTCTCCATTAAGTCTATCATGTCTGGGTTTTCTAGCAATCTATCTACCTCCTTAATGTCCTTCTTGTTTATTTTATGGTTAGACTTATCTAAATCTGAGAGCAGGAGGTTGAGGTATCCCACTAGAAGAGTTTTGCTATCTATGTCTGCTTTAATTCCTTGAACTTCTCCTCTAAGAATTTGGATGCTACACCATTGGGTGCATACATATTTAATATTGAAATTATGTTATTGTCTATGGTACCTTTTAGGAAGATATAGTTTCTTTAGCTATTTCTTTTAACACTATCTATTTTTGGAGCTGCTCTGTCTGAGATAAGGATTTGTACTACTTTTTTCTCTTCAGGTGAAGCATAAAATATTTTGCTCCAACCTTTTACCTTTATATGTATCTCTTCCCCAAATGAGTTTCTTGTAAGCAGCATATTGTAGGATTCTGTTTTTTAATCCACTCTGTTATTTGCTTACATTTTAAGGGAGATTTCATCCCATTCACAAAGTTATAATTACTCTTTATTGTCCCCCCCATACTATCTTCCTCTGTTTGTATTTTTCCCCTTTTTCCCCTTAATCCATATTCCCCAGTATTTTGTTTCTGAATACCATCTCTTTGCCCTCTTATGTCAGCCCCTTCCACTTTTTTTCCCCTTTCCATTTTCCTGTTCTTCCCTTCATTTTTTTAGTTCCCCTTTATCTCCCCCTCCCCACCCCCCTCCCCTTTTCCCCTTTTACTGCTTGAAAGGTAAGATAAGCTTCTTAATTTGATTAAGTGTGTCTAAATTAACTTTAAGCCAAATCTGATGAGATGAAGATTCAGTTGGTTCTCTCCTCCTCCCTTCTTCATTTCAATAACAATAGGTCTTTTGTACCTCTTGATGTAATGAGATTTACTGCATTCAGTCTCACTCCAAACTTCCTTCTCCTTACTGGCCCCCTTTTTAAGGAGGTAGAGTTTTTAAATCATTCTATCTGAGTCACACAAAATTTATGAGTTCCCATCACTTCTGGCTATGTATATTCTCTCTAATAGAGGTACAATTCTCAAGAGTCTCAAAGAGACTCTTTCAGCCAAGTGGGTTTATAGCCAGTTTCATCTTATTGGCTAGCAGTTTTTTAAAACCTTATCATGTGTCCTTTCAGCCTCCTGTTGATGTCCAAATTTTCTGTTCATCTCTGATATTTCATCACAAAATCTTAGAAGTCCCCCATTTCATTAAATGTCCATCTTTTTTCCTGGAAGAGAAGGCTCAGATTTGCTGGGTATTGTATTCTTGGCTGCATTCCATGCTCCCTTACTCTTTGGAATATCTCATTCCAGTCCCTTAGATCCCTTAATGTTTCTCCAACCAGGTCCTTAGTAATCTTTTCTGTGACTCCATGGTATTTAACATTTTTATTTCTGGCTGCTTATAGGATCTTCTCTTTTATTTGATAATTCTGGAATTTGGCCACAATATTGCTTGATTTCATTTTAGGATCCCTTTCCAGAGGGTATCGTTGCAGTCTTTCAATAACTATTTTGCCTGCTAGTTCCATGATATCAGGGCAGTTTTCTATCACTAAATCCTGTAATATTAAGTCCAGTCTTTTTGGAAGACAATAATTCTTTTGTTATCCCTCCTTGATCTATTCTTGAGGTCAGTTGTTTTGCTGATGAGGTATTTTATATTTGCCTCTATTTTTTCATTCTTTTGATTTTGTTTAACAGAATCTTGTTGTCTTGTGAAGTCATTAATTTACATTCTTTTTTTTAGAGAAGAAGAATGTTCTTCATTTACCTTTTCAAATTCCTTTTCCAGTTGGTCAATTCTATTTTTGAAGGAGTTTTCCATTTGCCTAAGTATAGTTTTGAGAGAATTATTTTCTTTTTGCATTTACCCAATTGAGGATCTGAGAGAATTATTCTTATTTTGTAGTTGTCCATTTGTATTTTCCAAGGATTTAGTTTCTTGTTGTAAGATGTTAATTTTCTCTTACAAGGTATTAATTTTCTCTTGAGTTTCTTTTCCCAATTTTTGCAATTGATTTTTAAACTCCTTCCTGATTTCTTCATGGAAGTCTTTTTTGTGCTGGTGACTAATTCATATTCTCCTCAGAGTTAGGATCTGTTTTCTTCTAAATAGTTCTTAAAGGGTCCCCTTTTTACTGGCCTTTCTTCATTTACTGAAGATCTTGTTTTGGAGGAGGGGCTGGCTGTCAGAGGTTTGCTTTTGAAAATGCTAGAGGCTTTGTTCACTTGGTTAATAAGTCCAAATGCTGTCCAGGAAGGGGCACTGGTTGCTTTCTCTGGAGTCCCCCAGCATCAGGGTTTGAATTGTCTGTCAACAATAGGCTGGGCTTTGGGGGAGAGTTAATCTCCCTTTCAGCTTCTGTTCACTCCTGAAAGAGGAGGTAGTTACTGTGTTTATTCTTGCAAGAGTACTCCAGAAGTATGCTGCTCAAGCCCCCAGACCAGCCATTGATCACCAGTCGTACTCTGCAACTCTCTATGCTAGAACTTGCCCTTCAGCCAGGCTGAGACTCACCACACCTTCATTCCCCCAGCCAGAGATTCTGTGGCCATTGTTGGTCCTTGGACCCTCCACTCACCAAACCTCTTTGGCTAAAGCTGGTCGTCCAGCTTCACCCCACCACTGACCCTGAACTTGTCCCCTACTCTCTGCTCCCAGTTCACCCACAGTAGTCCCTTGAGACAGACTTTTTGGTAGGTGTTCTCCTAGCTTCTCTTTCTGGGTTTTGTTGATTGCATTTCTGTTAAGAAGTTTCTATCTTGTTATTGTTGAGGGGAAACCAGGAGAGCTTAGCACACTGCCTGTCTTCTCTCTGCTATCTTGGCCACTAGTCCCAAATACATGTCATGATGTCATGACAGTTTTTCAACATTCATCCATATGCCTATATGAATACATATATATATATATATATATATATATATATATATATATATATATATATATATATGTTTAGTTACAAAATTTCCTTCCACCCTACCTTCCCACCATCCTCCCTTCAGTGGCAAAGAGTCAGGTTAATATTATACATACACATTTGTATTAAACATTTTTACAAGATCAGTCATTTTCAACATGGGAAATTAGGATTAAGGGAAAGAAATGCATAAGACATAGTTCTTTTAAAAAAAAGGTAATGTAGTGTTCATCAAATTCTGAAGAATTTTTGGGGTTTTTTTTGTGTTTTTGTTTCCTCTGGATGGGGGTAGCATTGTCCAAAGCCAGTCTCCTAGGTTTGTCCTAGTTCCCTGAACTGTTTAGAGGAGCCACATCCATCAGGCATTTCACAATGTTGCTTTAAATGTGTACATAGATCACATAGAGTATTTCTTGGTCTATTAATTTATCTTTGGTGGCACCCTTTATGTCTAAATCCTGTACCAATTTTGACCTTATTGTGATGAAAATCATTCTTGAGAAAAAGTCTAGTAAGTGAGGGAGGTTCTAAGTGAAGTAAAATTGAGAAAAGCAAAAGATTCTAGCAATCTGCCTTAAGAAAGCATGAAATCTTTAAGAAAACTTCCACCTTAATCTTTTTTTAAACTTTTCCTTTTTATGGGACTATTTAGAGTAGACCCCAACCTGCTTCTGATTCTCTACAAAAGAATGCCTTAATTTTTTTAAACTGTTCAGGAAAGTCATTTCTTTTTCTTCCCTTTCAAGCAAAAAAGAAATCCTCCACCCAACAAAAGATAAATTGTCACATAGCCCCAAAGCAAGGGGATTCTGGAGTCAGATCCTATTAGCTATTTGTTAAAATTTCTGTGTGAATATTTACACCACATAAATTGGCAAATGCTCATATCTGGGCTGGATATAATTTTATTTTTATTTTCTAGGATTAAGAAAGTGAGGAAGAAAATATTAATTATGCAGACTAAAGTAAAACTTCTATCTCACTTTTTCAGAGAAAGGATAGCTAAATATTTTAAAACATATACCAGTCCCTTAAAGTTTACTAATATCCAATGGCACTAAGGAAACTTGACTACAAGGTCAGAGTTTTCCATCCCTAAATCTAAACACAGCTTAAATCCAGTTAACAGCATCCTCTGCCCTCTCAATTCACCTTGCTTGAAAAAAATCAAATCTGTAGAATTAAGCTACTCCTCTTTAGGGTTCTGTCTCCTCCCTTACTCTCAGGTCACATTCTGACCTTCTTATACTTTTGAGGTCTTTCTCTTCTTTCTGTCATATGAGAGTTCAAGAGCTGCTGGCAGCCCATTAAATGCCCTATGCTGGGTCAAAATCCTGGTTATTCCTGGCTATGCTTCTACCAAGAATGGTTATATTCTATTAATAAATAGGTTTATCAGAACTGAAATGAAATCACAAAAACACAGAATCTCAAAGTTGGAAAGGACCTGAGATGCCACCTAATTCAACATCACCAAGAATCCCTTTGATGACATATCTAACAACTGAGGAAGAACCTGCTAACTTCTGAGCTTAAAAAAATAGTCCAATTTGAGAGATAAGTTTCTTTACATCACCCTTAAATTTTTATATTTAAATCTTTCCTCTATTAGTCCTAGTTTGATCTTCTGGAGGTAAGTAGAACATATCTAAAGATCATAGACCAGACTTCAATTACTTATCATGTCTCCCTCTATGACATTTTATTCAGAGAATACATCTCTAGTTCCTTCAGCTGATTCTCATAGAACATGATGCCCAAGGCCTGAACTATTTAGACTGCCTTCCTTTAGTGACTCTCCAAATGTCAATCTATGTTATGCTGCTATGGGTAACCAAAAAAAAAAAAAAAAAGAAAATTAAAATAAAATAACAAAAAAGTTAAAGAACAATGACAAATGTCAATTATCTGAGATAAAATAACTGGAACTCATTGTAAAGAATTTTCCTTTTTACATATGAAAAGATCAATCAATCAGAAAACATTTATTGTACCTAATAGTTGACAGGCACGGTTCTGCTTAGCACTGGATTTTCAAGTATCTATGGTATTCAGCATGTGGAAGTTCTAGGCATATTTCGGCTCTATTTTTTTTTTTACATTTTAGTCTTCATTAGTATTGTCACACTAAAACTTCTCTCAGAGCCTAAGGTCTTATCACTCTGAAAGACACATAAAACCTTTCTGGTCTTGATGAGTTAACCTGGAGGATTTCATTTTGAGGAGGGGTCCAAGCTGGTAAGGGCAGCTAAGTGACACAGTGAACTTCAGATATTTACTAGCTCTGTGTCCCTGCATAAGTCACTTGATTCTATTTATTTCAATTTCTTCATACTGTAAAACAAGTTGTAGAATGAAATGCCAAACTACTCCAGTTTCTCTGCCATAAAAAGTCCAGATAGGGTCACAAAAAGTCAAATACAACTGAAACAACATTACAACAATCAGATTGGTCAACCTTTGTTCCTTTCTTAGCTCTTCTTAAAAAATGTTTGTTTTATTATTGCCTTACCTCATCTCCAATACAGAAATGAGTACTAGGCTTTTACTCAGACAGAGTCTAAGTGACTTACCCAGTAATCCACAGTTAATAAGTGTCAAAGTGATAAAACTATGACCATCCACTGAATACAGAGTCAGTGTATAAAATTCCTTTAACGGTCTACTTTTTTTAGATTTTCAAAACTGGATTCACCAAATCCAAGACAATCTTGCTCCAATTTTTTATGTTACTTCTCCAGTGTGATGACTTGTGAGGTGTTTAATCTCTGCCAATTTGAATAAAAGAAGAATTAACATAAATAGTATATTGTATAAAAATGCTAATTGCCCTCATGTCCTCACAGTGACAGATCCTTCAGGACAAAATAGACATTCTCCAAGCCTATGGATCATAGCATATGATACAATTGCCTAATGCTTAAGATTTTTCACTTCCTCCTTCTGTCTTCCAGCATTTTTATATCTGGAGTCAAAACAAACCAGTTTTATGGAAGGTTTCACCAGTAAATACAATAAACCCATGAAACTTTGTACCCTGTTCTTCCCATTTATAAGCCTGGCACTCTATCCACAATATCATATCTCAGCATGCCAGAAAAGCTGAAAAATGAAGAATCAAATGATAATGCTTTTAAAAGATACTTCTGTGTTTCTAAGTGCATGGCATGTAATATATAGTCTTGGAAATTCCATAGTCTTCTAGAAATAACTAGTTCACACACACACACACACATACAAACACACAAACAATGCACACAAAGTATAAATGTCTGCTATCAGAGAAATATGCATTCCTCATTGTGATTTAATTGCCTGAGTCTTAATCTTATTTTGGTGAGACAGTGGGGTTAAGTGGCATGCCCAAGCTAGTATCAAGTCTTTGAGTCAGGATTTGAACCTCAGGTCATTCTGCCTCTTGAGTCAGTACTCACCACTGAGCAAACTAGCTGACACCCCTCCCATTCCCATCCCTGTGTCTTAATCTTAGTGAAAAGAAGGAAAATCAACAATCTGAAAGACAGCTTTCAGACTATATTAATATTCTTAACTTTCATGGTGATTTGGTCATTAAATGATTTGCTTTACCAAAATGGTTTGGTTAACATTTTCACTAATGAAATCAACCAAGATTACTGGAAACATATATATTATTTGTCCACAGATCATTCACAAATTAGAAGAGCTCCTACATTGAAAATTGGACACTCCTTTGATTATACTCCTGTTTTGACTTTCAGAAATGCAAACTCATTATTGTTAGCCAATGCTCAACAATAAATTACCAAGTATAGGTCCCTTTCTTCATCAAGGTCTGCCCAGGGTCAGAAAAAAGACAGGCATCCAAGGAATTTTTCTCTGACCCAAAAGAATATTAGAATCTTCTTAGCTTACCTTCTCCTGGGCTGGGCAGATTTTTAGGTTCCTGACTTCATCTTCACAACTTGATTTTCTTGGACTCTGAAGAAGCACATTGACTCCCTAAATATGAATGAGAATGACCCTGTTTCAATATGTGTCTGACAAACAATCAGTCCCTAGCACAGGAAGGGGAAAAAACACAGGATAAAGATTTTGTCCTCATTTTAACTCCTTTCAGCTATCATATTCCAGACTCCCTTGGTATTTGAAATATGACACAACTGAATTATTCAAGTTTTTTAAGTAAAAAGTCAGGAAATCTATCTGTATTGGAGTAGTTGAAGTGTGTGTGGATAAGTGGGGAATATAAATGCCACATGAACAACAAATCTATCATCTTTTTGCTCTGTGGACTATCTGTAATATGCCATTTAGTCAATCAAAAAGGATTTCCATCAATAGCCTATTTAACATTAACAATGAAACTCTAACTAACTAGATTTTGACTATGTATTTAAAAAGGAGACCGAAAAATACCCTAATAATGATACCAAAATGGTGTATTTTGTATAAGATTGTATTCCTTTTCAGTGCAATTATTTTAAAAAGTTGATTAGAGCAATCTCTCAAGAAAGTTATAGAGGGAATATTAACTAGAATGGGAAACTGTACTGAATAATCTCTAACATATTTATGAAATTTAAGATTTTATATATATATATATATATATATATATATATATATATGTATATGTATATAAAGTCCTCTTTCCTTTACTCTTTCTAGTGAAAGTATGATATCTTTCTAATGGCTTGACTTTAGCTATGCTGAAAAATAGTTTAACTCCTATAGGGATCTTCTTTCATCCATGTGATTTTTAAAAAGTTTTAGAAAATCATCGTTAAAGATTGCCCCCCTATGCACTCTATGTCAAACTCTACCCTGCTCATGAAAGAGTAAACAATCTTATCAAGGAACATTTCCATTCACACAATGGAAAATATCTCATGAAATATACTACATAAGCTTTTAGGGAAGCATGGATACAAATCAAATCAAGCTTACCTGATCCAATGTGTAATTTGAAGAAGAGATCTACTTGTAAGGAAATCTTCCTAACATAGAACCTCATTATTTCTCATTATTTCACACATACAAATACATATTTATATGGTCTCTCCTATTAGGATCTGTTCTCATAGAAAGCAAGAACCAAATTTTTATTTTTCTTTTCCCTCAATGTTAAGCATGATATCTGGCACTTATAAGAATTTAATATTTACTTTTGACTAAAGTTGATAATGAAGAAGACTTCAATAAGAAATTTAGCAAAAATCAGGTTGAAACCTAGTATATCAGGGAAAAAACTCTCTTATTAACTTGCTATGAATGTTAAAAACTATAAATTTCATATACCTAAGCCTGTAAGTTAGAGGTCCTGGTATTCTTTCCTACACACTTCACTCCATTACACTTTTCTGCATGTGTGTTTGTGTGTATGTTTGTATGTGTGCTTGTGTGTATGTGTGTGCCTGTGCACAAAGGGGTGTGCTGGTTCTTATAGCTCATGCTACAGTGTAAATGAGTAAATATGAACAATAAGAGACTTAACCAT
This sequence comes from Macrotis lagotis, assembly GCF_037893015.1. Lineage (NCBI taxonomy): Eukaryota > Metazoa > Chordata > Mammalia > Peramelemorphia > Peramelidae > Macrotis > Macrotis lagotis. The sequence continues at coordinate 182,554,818 of NC_133660.1, read as the reverse complement.
TCATGTAGTGCTTACCTTGCAGTCAACTCATGTTGGAGCTTATTGACTCTCATTTTGGGTCAATCTAATTGAGGGTACTCTTCCTTACATCAGAACATGCTAGATATTCTGAGTCCTTTTTTCTTTTTACTTCATGTGTGATAAGAAAATGATTTTTTTCTTTTTCAAAACTATGAGTGAATGCAAAAGACCTCAAAGGATAAACTTTATTTTTCTATGTCCCAAGTATAGAAATTCTTTAAGTCTCACAGAAGCCTTACTTTTTTCTGTCTCCAAAGGTGTTGTGAAGCCGTGTCCATATTGTTGCTCCTATCACACCTTCTGTTTATTCTTTCCTAAGCAATCCTAAAGATTGAAGGCCTTTGTGAGCTTCAAAACTTTGGAAGAGCCAGCAGAGTTAGACTGTAATGATAAGTAAGCCAACAGCTTTGAGGAATGATCCTGCCTGTTCATTCCATCATTGGACCAAAACAACAGTGAGATTCTAATGACCTTACAAGCATAGAGTTAACTTGTAAAGCTAAATCCCTTTTCTGATCTGTATTCAGACATTGCTAATTGCCTACTGTTCATTTCATTTTGATGCTCCATAGTCTTCTCAAACTCAGTGTGTAAAACAGAAATTGCTTTATCTGTTAATCCACGCCTCTTCCTATCATCCATTACTCCATGGGGAATAATTTCTCTCTCCCATACTCTTCCTATTCCACGTTCAATCATTTCATCAAATTGTCAGTTTCTATTTCTACAAAATCTCTTAGATCCACCTAGCTTTCACTAATCACAATAAATTTTTATCATCTTTAAAAAAAAATGTTACATAACCTTTCTTTTCATCCAGTCTCCAATTTATCTATGAGATTGGGGTGAAAAAATGAGAAATAAAAATGCAATTATTGTATCTACAATACTATAGTAAATGTACTAAGAACTAACTGTGAGATAGGTGAACATTGAACAAATGAGGAAACTGAGGCAGATGAAGTTTGTGTCTTTCCAAGAATCATATAGCCAAGAAATATAAGTCTGGGTTCAAACTAAGGTCTTTTTTACTTCAGGTCCAATGAACTAGCTAGATGTTACCAAATTACTATTCCTAAAATATGGATCTATGTAATTTATCCCTCAAGAGATATCAGTGACTACTTTTTTATAGGATAAAGTTCAAACTCTTCTGTTTAGCATGTAAAAACCTTTAAACCTGACTACTGCTTCCCATTGCAGGTTTATTACCCCTTTTCACATATGCTATATTCAAGCCAAATTAACTTACTTGTGGCAAATTTTATGTGACATTTTATCTCTCAGACTTCACAAATAATTTCCCCTTTGTGAGTACTATAGTGTTGTTTTATTTTTAATTGTGTCTGTTATATTGCCCTATTTGACTTTAACTACAAAAACAGTGTATCTTCTTCCTACCTAATAAGAGTGTTCTGTACATAGCGATTGTCAGTGCCAATGCTGAATATTGGTGTCTCCTACAGTACTTTGTGGTACATGAGTAATCCTTGTTGATTTATCAAGAGAACTCAAAATTGATAAAGTGCTAGAGTTAGGGTCAGGATTGGAATTTAATTATACTGGAATCAGGTTTCAGAAACTTGAAATAATGGGTTAAAGGATACCAATAAATTCCAATCTGCTGTACAGAGCATTGGAAGCTGCAAAATTTGGAGGTTTGTGGACAAATAAATGGAAAAAAATGACTTTTGCATAATTTTAGGAATATTCCATTTGTGATGGAACATAAAGTTATTCAAGTTTTGAGTTAAAGAGTTTCTTCCTTATTGCAATAAATTTTTTTTTAATAAAGAGTGATAGTATAGATTTTATTCATGCAATGGGTGTTTGTTGAACCCCTTAAAATTTATCTTGCCTAATTGTGCACTAGTGGAAGAGAAATCATTAAGAGAAAATAAATGACCAAATGTCACATTTGTGCACATTTTGAAATGTTATTAAAGACCACGTATTTTGCCAAGCAATGGAGAAGGGAAACAAGAAAATAACTTGACAGCTTATGTAAAGAAAGGAAATTTGGGCAAAAAAAAATATCCAAATAGTTACTGTTATTATAAATGGTTCACAAACACAGGGGACTTGTTTTTACTGGGGATATGTACATTTTGTGATTTAGGCATGGATCAAAAGAAAGTATATTTTTTGAAAATATAATTTGGAAAAGAAAAAATTTTACCTTTCCCAGTCTTTCATATTTTCCCTTATTTCTCCTCTTTATGGTACCTTCAAATCATTCAGTTGTCCTACTTTTTAGCTCTCTCCTAATTGGCTCTTTCTCCCATGATAAATTGGAATAAGGCAACTGAGACTGAATTCTTCTCCAGATGGCTCATATACACTGGCATTTTTACTATATTTGAAAGCATCTCAAGGTCCCTGACAGAGTTAAGATTGAAGATGAAATTTCATGGGTAATCACATCCACCATTTTAGATCTGCCTGGAGAGTAGTCCCTATAAGTTAGTGCATGAATTTTATTAATTGTGCACCTGTGCTTATGGAATAAGGCTGATCCAGTGCATCAAATAAAATGGGGAACTTTAAGGATAAATTATAAATAAAGATTTAATGAGAATTTTTTTTTAAAAATGGCTTGTGTATATCAAAAATCTTTATCTGTCCTCACATGTTTTCCTAGGGAATGCACTCCTTATTCCAGAGGATCAAAAATCTTGAGTTGGGGAAAAAAGAAGAAAATGGGGTTCATTTAATTCCTTCACTTTATGGATGAGAAATCCAATACTCAGAGACACTGAATATCTTGTACAGTATTACACATGTAGTAAGTAAGAGAGCTTGAGTTTGAGCTCATGAGTCCATATTAAATTGAAAAACACATTATTCTTTCCATTGGACCACAGTAAAAGGTAGTATGTTAACCAGCAGGCCTCAATAACTTTAAAAGAATGAAACCTCAATCAAAGAAAATGTTGTTTAGAATCAAGCAGATTACCATGACACTGTCATTTCCTTATTCTTCAAAGCTATGCCTTTTCATGGCAAGCCTACCCATGATTCATATTTTAGTTTTTGTTTCTTATATTCCATTTTTGACTTCCAGTAAGTTTGTAAACCACTAAAATCCCAGATCTTATTTTGTTTTCCTCAAATCACAGAAAATTGTTTAAACCAACAAGATAGACAGAGAAACAGAGAGAGAGATAAAAATCAGCATGATACAGTACTGGCTAAGGATTCAGCTAACCTGCATTCAAATCTAATCTCCAAGGTTTACTACCTTGTAACCTGTGTTACTTTGGGTGAGTAATTTACAATTCCTGAAGTCTTGATGAGTTCTTCTCTAAAGGTATTGACTGAATCTTTACTTGGATAACTTGATGCTCTAGATTTATGATTCTATATTCTAACTTCCTGATGGGAACTCCCAGCTTATTAATTATCCTTTTAAACTTTGCATCATTTGGAAATTTGATAAGCATGTCATCTATGCATTTAAATAATTGTTAAATGGTAAATGGCACAGGATCTAGCATAAATTCTTGTCCACTCCACTGTCAGGTTGATATTAATCCATTACTTCTCTGGATTGGGTAATTTAAAAAAAATTATGTTTGCAAAAGTTCCAGATTACACATCTAGGTCACCTCTGAATTTACTTGTGCAAATGAGTAAATGAAAGTCTCTTGGATCAGTTTCCTCATCCATAAAAAGGAAAATGTTAAGTAGGTGACCCCTGAGGTACCTTCAAACTCAAATTTGTGGGTTTTTAAACATTTTGGGGTTGTTTGTGTTCATGAATCCCTTTGGTAGGTTATTAAAGTCTATAAACCTCCTCTTAGAATAATGTTTTAAGTGCATTTATTAAAATACCTTGGATTGCAAAGAAAACAAATACCATTGAAATAAGTTATTTTTTAAGTTGACAGATCCCCTTTTAGAAGAGCTATAAATCTCTCTCTCTATCTATCTATCCATCTATCTCTATCTTTATCTCTATCTCTCCATCTATGATCCATCTAATTGGGCTATTCTCCAGATAACTTTTCTGTATTTCCCACAGATGATATTTCATCAAATTGCAAAAATCTAATTCAATAGTTCTATTCTAAGTAAATTGTTAAATGAACTTACATCTTTTGTGGAGCTGATGTAGTTTTGCCCCTATTGATTGGCACAAGAAGTCTAACCCTAATTAGCATGGAAACAAAAACCAGAACCTAAAAGAGAAGTGGTGATGTTCGGAAGGAGGATGAAACATTATTCTGGGCTGCCCATTTAAATGAGAAAGATGGTGTATTTCATTTATGAGTGAAAATGATAGCTGTTAGACTCTGTTTCCAAAGAGATGCCTTTTGTTGTTAAAAAGTAGAGTTAATAAGAAGATTTTGAAATCACCTAAAGTATTTTCCTGTCCACAGATGACTTTTTTTTTTTGGATGCTGTGAAATAAATGTTCTGGAAATGTATTTCTTATTTCTAAACAGATTTTGAAAAGTTTCAATCTTTTTCAGGTTTTAAAATGAAAATTTAGACAAGATAGAATTTATCTTTCTGGGATGATGTGCTATGCAAGAATAAAAAGGTGGAGGGGGAGTGTTATGCATAATAAGACTGCTACTCTGCCACTGTAAAGCTTCCATTGTAAACTCTTGTCATTTAAGTAAAGGATGGGGCTTATTTTCACTAAATATGGTGAAATTGAGACACAACTGCTACAGACAAGGGCAAATTCAAACCCTTCTGATGAATTGAAGTTTATGAAGCTGAAAAACAATCAGCTTCTAAAGAGTTTGGTTGCTGCCAATCTTCCTGTTGTATGTTTATGACATAAAGGTTTACATTGTGGTTTGCAACTCATTTCCTCAGACTTAATTGTCTCCATGATGATAGGCCATTGTTTTCAAATTAGCCTTTAAGACATTATCACACATGAAACCATTTTGTCAAAGTGGATACCTTGCATAAATACTGCATAATTGAAATGTTAATTATTCTTAGAGCAATTATTATTGATGGAATTGTTCACAACCCAGTGCTAAAATGGAAGTAGCAATCAAATAATGATCCATTAGGATTTAATAAGTTAGTTAAGAAACTAATAATTGCAAAAATAAAGTAAGGAACAGGTAGGCAATTGAAGTGCTTTTTCTTTCTGACTGAATTTGAATTCTTTATTTGAAGAGATTTCTTTTGAGCTTGGATTTTAAGTGATATGTAAAAAAAATATGATTGCCTAAAGCTGGGATTACATTATAGATTTTCCCCCAAAGCACATTGCCTGTTGTTATTGGTGTTATAGACAGATAGCCTACAGGAAGTTGGTCAGTAAATAATGAATTTTGAGTCACTGAGTCATGGTATCTCCTAAAATTTTCTTATTTCTGTGATACTACATGGAATAGTCATCTATCAGCTTAAATTTTTAAAACCTGGGAAAGTTACATTTTTAAAAGATTATCCAGGAAGCAGCAAGGTGGTAAATGCAGTGAACAGAGCACTGGCCCTGGAGTCAGGAAGCTCTGATTTCAAATCTGATCCCAGACACATAATAGTTACCTAGCTTTGTGGCCTTGGGTAAGTAAATTAACCTCATTGTCTTGAAGGAAAAAGGAAAAGAAGTATTCAGGTCTTCTTTAAATTTATGGACTTTCCTTTTCCTTACTTTTTTTTTTGCAAATACAAGTTTACAAAGTAAGAGCTTGACAATTCTGTCTAAAATAATATCAACTTCTACATCCATAATGTTTTCAATATATTAATATTATAAAGTTCTAAGATAAGAATTACAATTTAAAAAAAATAATTAGGACCAAGTTTCAAACATGAGCAACTTTTAATATTTTCAAACTAAGGAAAGCTATCCCTTCCAGCAAAAGCTTGTCAGTTATCTGTGAGCTCTGAAATGTCAATTGTAATGAGTTTTCTAATAATGTTTCATAGATTATTAAAGGTGAGGAGCAACTTATCATAGTCAAGGAAAAGTATCAGTTAACCTATTAACCATATCCCTAATCATTTTATGTAAACTTAATGTAAAACATTAGTACATTTCAAATTTTGTGTCATTTTCACACTATAATTATCTTGCAAGTTGCAAGATAATTCAACTTAACATTCATTAAGCACTGAGGATCCAAAGATCAAAGAGCAGTGGGAGAGGGTAGGAAATAAAAGAAATTGCTGTGCGGTTGGCGGTAAGGATATAAGATGTACACAGATAAGGTAATTCAAGAGGAAAATAAAATATTTTTAAAACTGTGTGAAAAATAATTTGAGGGATTAGAACAGGTCTCTGTTGGAAGGTAGCTTCTAAGCAACTGACTTGAATTTTAAAGGAGGGTTCTAGAGAGTAGTGACCACATGGCATGCAGTCAAGAAATAGAAAATTGTATCCAAACGATGGGGGGACTTAAATGATAGGCTAACTAGATTTTTGTGAAGCATTTCTGTAAAAGTTGTGTTGGAAAATGCCTGCCATACAGTACATATAATAAACACAAGATAAATGCTTCCTGATGACTTCATTGATCAAGGATTTGAAAGATGAATAAGAAGTCAAATAATTCAAGTAGACATTCAAGACATCAGGAAGGGAGCTAAGATATTAGCTAGGGCAGTAGAGAATAAGCAATATAAATGAAATCTATTCTGGAAAGTAAAATGGTGAACTTTTCACCTGATTGGATGTAGGGAATGGAGGAGAGAGAGGAAAGAATCAAAGATGTTTTAAATGCTATCTTAAGTAGAGCTTTTAAGTAATATAATATGTATTTATTTAATTTAAAAATGAAATCATTTCCCAAAAGGTGATGATAGTCAAAGCGAAGTGATGATACATGCCCAAGTAATTCTAATATAAACATGAATAAAAGAATCCACCAAGAGAAACTAAGTAGAAAAATATTTCATTGAACAAACCTTTTTAAATGTTCACTTTGTGGAAATCACAATTCCACACAACAGAGACATAAAGAGTTTTAGTTCAAATCACAGGACCTCTGTTTTACTTTCTTCAAGGTTCCTTAATATCTCTGGGACTTAGTTTCTTAGTCTAAATAATGAGAGGTCTTTCTTGATGATTTCTGTTATCTTTTCAGTTCCCTAGACTTGAACCTGGATGTCAAAAAATGATGTTCCCCTGTTAGTTCTTCCTCTCTCTTTGAAACAGTATCATAAATCAAAACTGCCAGATTTTTCAATGAGACAGTAATATGAGGAATACAATTCAGAACAGACACTAATCTTTAAAGATGAAAATGAAAAAATATATAACAAACGCAAGTACATTTTAGAAGGAAGTATTGGGGGAATTGAATTCTTAAATTCTAATGTTTTCTACTGATTTAACATTTTCATCATTTGTCAAGCAATGATGAACATTTCACAAATATAGTTTGTGTAATTGCCTTCCAACTTGACATCCTGAGTATTTAAGGTATTGTTTGTCAAGGTAACATAACATGAATATAAACTTAAAAGAAACTTAATGGTGAACTTCAACAAAGTGACTTACCACTGAGTCAAATGCCTATAGGTTCATAAAGAATATCTACCTGTACTAAGGAGTACATGAAGGAATTTCAAAAGTAACCCATTCATATGTAACTTGTCAAAATCAGCATCTCCAAAATGTTCATCTTTCTTCACTAACTCAACTCTCCTTTAAACTCATTCATTTTTAAAAAGGATACCCTAATTCCTTTTTATAAAGGAAAGAAAATTTTCATTTTAGTTAGAAAGTATCAGTTAATTTATTAAAATGGTCCTAATCATTTTATATACTTAATATAAAACATTAATATCTTTCCAAAGAATGATGGTCAGCACTTTACTCTCCCTATTCCAATATCCAATTAGTTGTCAAAATGCTTGCTTTATTTTAATATACCTTCTCAACATGTCATCTCCATCTCCTTCTAACCCTTCACATAACAATCACAGTAGTCCAGGTTCTCAATATTTTATCCTCTGGACTATTGTTCAGTACTCTGCTAATTGATCACAAATTCATATTTCTTCCTTTTCCAATCCACCCTTCAAATCTGCCAAACAAAGATTGCTAAAGTACAGGTCTAACAGTGTCTTTCCTCTTTTCAAGAGACTTTAATGACTTTTTCATTGAATATAGGTTAAAATTCAAAGTCCTCCTTTTGGGAAACTAGGCCTTTCACAATCTGACTCTAGACTATGTATTTTTGGGTATCATGAATATTATATATTTCATATTTCATTGATGTATACATACATAAACATTATTTGGGCATGTGCTATATTTCATTTGCTTATCTGAGAACATGTTACATCTTCATAGTAGAATTTATTTTCCTATTTGTATTGCCAGAATATAGCATAGTCCTAGGTATGTATTACATACCTAGTAAATGATTATTGATTGATTGGTAGAGGAATTGGTTCATTGGTTTAAGAACTTTTTAATTCAAGATCCTTTAACCATCTAACCATTCTCATAATGAGAACTTCTTGTGTCTGACAATTGCCTGATAATACCATGAGAATGGTAAGGAGGTAGCTACTTTTTAAGGACTGCAGATTTCTATAATCAAATACCAGATATAATAAAAGTCACAAGCAATATTAAACTAAATTTAAGAAACAGAATACTTCTTTAGGAAAGGAAAAAGACAATCAGTAGGAAACTGTGGTGTGAGAAAAAGAAGACTGAATTTGGAATCAAAGGACTGAATCAAAGCTCAAAGGAGTCTGAGACTTCTAATAATTTATGTGAGAAGCTTTATGACATAATGGGGAAAGAACTGGCCTTACAGTCAACAATACCTAGACTTAAGTCCTATTCTATAACACATACTATCTGTGTCCCTGGGCAGATGATTTAAAACAATCAGTATTTTAGGCAACTCTCTAAACTTTAAATTAGCAAAGATACTGAAGTGTACTCAGAAATGGAGTTTCCTACTTTGTTAGGTATGTGTTTCAATGAAGTAATTGAAAATGAATCTCTATGCCTATCTAGCTCTCATGTACTTAATACTTATGGAGAATTGGGTTCCAAGTATTCAAATTCAAAATGAAATGAGGTCCTGTCCTTAATATGCTGTGTATGTGTCTGTGTCTGGGTATGAGCGTGTGGTGGGGTGGTGAAGAGAAAGAAAATATGCCCAGAGATAAATAGAATGTCCATGAGGATGAGAATTATCCCATTGTTGTCCTTGAGATTATCACAGTGTCTGGTACACAATAGAAACTTATTAAGTATTTGACTTGAGTAAAACAAGTATACATATGAAACAAGAAAGACAGACTGACAGATGCATGTCTACATGTATGCATACATTCATTCACATAATACACTTATATAAGTATAAATATAACATAAAACACATGCATGTATTTACAATTATTGTTGATTCATTTTTTTAATTGGGTCTGCTTTCATGACCTCATTTGGGGTTTTATTGATAGAGATACTAGAGTACTTGGCCATTTCCTTCTTCAGGTCATTTTATAGAAGAAGAAACTGAGGGAAACAGGATTAGGTGATCATATTACAAAGTTAATAAGTGTGTGAGGACAGGTTGGAATTCAGGAATATAAGTCTTCCTGATTTCCAGTCCAATGTTCTATCTACTGCATACCTAGCTACATTTTCAAATGCACATGTATGTATGTATGTATGTATATATGTATTTGTGTGTATATATATATATATATATATATATATATACATAAATTTAAAGTAGTTGTCATTTGTGAATTAAGAAGAAAACTGAAGATTCATTCTGACCACTGACAAATTAGTGGTTACTGAACTTTTTAGTCTCCCTAATAGCCTTGCACTAAGCAACTTCCAAAAAATGCTGTCATAATTGAAGAAGCTTCTGGTTAGATAGATAGATAGATAGATAGATAGATAGACAGATAGATAGATAGAAAGATATAGATACCCACATACAGCTATATCTGCATATACATTTATATCTGTCTGTGTGTGTGTGTGTGTGTATGTGTTTGTGTGTGGTTAAATTAGTAAACCAATATCTACAGCTTGTGGAAGATATGAAAACTATTACAGTTAGCGGCAAGAAGTAAAAAAAAAATGAATAAAGCCAAGTTCTAGATCTTAGAGCTTGTTAAAGATTCATATTGTAAAATCTTTCTTTTTTTTACTGATAATCATCTGTCTTGTCATCGCAATCTAATCTGAAAAACTCATGTTGACCTCCTTACCTCTGTATAAGCAATTAATAACCATTAGAATTGAATCAAATAAGCATGTACATCATAACTCAAAGTGACAGAGCAGAAACAACCAAAGGGAACCTTATTTTCCTCATTCATCATTTATTTAATGAAGGAACAGATCTGATTATGATGTTATTATGAAGAAACTGAGGCACAAAAATGTTAAAAGATTCTTCATATGGTTGCAAACCTTCATGTAGAGGCAAAACATTGAATCTGGATCTTCTGAGCCCAAATCTAGCTTCTTTCTTCTGAACATCGCAATAATAAAACGCCTTGCTCCTGATTATATTACTTTCCTTTTCAATAGTTTGCTAAATCAGCAGGACTGTCTTATATTTATGAAGATTTATATTTATTATCAATTCATTTTATGCTTTCATCATTAAAAGATAATATAAACTTAATTTCTGGTAAGCACATGCTAGTTCTTATTACAAATGTTTATTTGCATATGAATAATCCTCAGAGAAATTCATAATTTATTTTGAGAATACTTAAACTCTAGAGGATAAAGAATAGATTAGGAAATACTATTTCACTTTAAAATTACTTTTTGGTTCTAGAATATTTACAGAAAATATTTACATTTGGGCTAGATATTTTGTATGTTATAATGCAAATAGAAATTTCAATTTAAATTCAATGGTTAATACTTTTTTAAAAAATAGTTAGTCATTATGTTACTTTTTCCCAGTTACATGTAAAAAAAATTAACATTCATTTTTAAAAACTTTGAGTTCTAAATTCTCTTTCTCCCTCCTAATCTCCCTCATTGAGAAAGCAAGTAATTTGATATAAACTACACATGTGTAGTTAAGCAAAACATTTCCATAATAGTAGGGTGTGAAAGAAAATATGAATAAAAATAAAACTTTAAAGAAAAATAAAGTAAAAACTATGTTTAAATCAGTATTGAGACACAAATCAATTCTTTCTCGGGGAGGTATAGAATCTTTATCATAAGTCCTTCAGAGTTGTATTGTGTCATTGTATTGCTGAGAAAGGCTAAGTCCTTCATAACTGATCATCCTACATTATTGCTACTACTTTGTATACAGTACATTTCACTTTTCATCAGCTCATGTAACTCCAGGCTTTTCTGAGAGTATCCTGCACATCATTTCTTATAGCAGAATAACATTCCATCATACTCATACACCACAATTTGTTTAGTCATTCACCAACTGATGGATATCCCCTCAATTTCCAGTTCCTTGACAGTAGAAAAGAGTTGCTATAAATATCCTTGATCATATTGGTCTTTTTTTCTTTTTAGCTTTTTATCTCTTATGGGATACAGAACTAGAGGTGGCATTCTTAGGTCAAAAGGCAGGCATGGTTTTATAGCTCTCTTGACATACTTCCAAACTGCCCTATAGCATGGTTGAATCATATCACAACTCCACCAACAGAGTTTAACATTTGTCATTTTCCTTTGCTACTTTATCAGCCAATCTTAAAGATATACAGTAATACCTCACAAAAATTGCAATTTGCATTTTTCCAATCAAAAGTGAGTTAGAACATTTTTATATGGGGCCGCTAGGTGACGTAGTGGATAAAGCACTGGCCCTGGAGTCAGGAGTACCTGCAATCAAATCCAGTCTCAGACACTTAATAATTACCTAGCTGTGTGGCCTTGGGCAAGCCACTTAACCCCATTTGCCTTGTAAAAACCTAAAAAAGGAGCATTTTTATATGGCTATAGACAGAATTGATACCTCATGTGAAAACTGTTTATATCCTTTCATCATTCATCAACTGGGGAATCACTCTTATTTTTTATCAATTTGATTCAATTCTCGCTTTCTCTCTCTCTCTCTCTCTCTCTCTCTCTCTCTTCATATATATATATATATATATATGCATATAGATGCATATATATATATATATATATATATTTATCAGAGAACTTGTTTCAAATTTTTTTACCCCACAGTTAATATTGCTATTTTCTTCTATTCCCCTCATTTATTCAATTCTCAATCTCTTTTGACCCTGTCCCTCTTCAAAAAGTGTTTTGTTTCTGACTACTCCCTTTTCCAATTTACCTTCCTTTCCCTCATGCCATCTCTTTACCCCCTTTCCTCCTACTTTCCAGTAAAATAAAGCAGATTTCCATACCAATTAAGTTCATATGTTATTGCTTCTTTGAGATAATTCTGATGAAAGTATAGTTCACTCACACAACTTCTCCCTTCTTATCCACTGTAAAGTTTTTTCCTACTTCTTTTCTGAGATAGTTTAATGCATTCTGTGTACCCCCTTCTCCTTCTCTCAGTAACTTCCTCTCACTCCTTAATTTGATTATCTTAGATATCACTCCTTTATATTCAGCTCACACATGTTCTCTCTCTCCTCTCTCTCCATATATATATATATATATATATATATATATATATATATATGTATGTATATATATACATATATGTGTGTGTGTGTGTGTGTGTGTGTGTGTGTGTGTAGATATATGTGTATATAATGAGAAAGTTCTCATGAGGAATGAATATCATCATCTTCCTATGTAGGAATATAAACAGTTCAAAATAATTAAGTCTTCTTTATGATTTCCCTTTCCTATTTACCTTATTATGTTTCTCTTGAGTCATATTTAAAAATCAAATTTTCTGTTCAAACCTGAAAATTTAAAAGTTTCCTATTTCATGGAATATTAATCTTTTTTCCCCTGAAAGAATATACTCAGTTTTACTACATGATGAATTCTTGTTTGTAATCGTACCTCTTTTGCTTTCTGGAACATCATATTTCAAACCCTTCAGTCCTTTAATGTAGAAGGTGCTAAATCTTGTTATCTTGACTGTGACTCCATAATATGCATGAATTCTTTCTTGTGTTTGCAATAATTTTTTTACCATGATCTGGGAGCTCTGGAATTTGGTTATAGTATTCCTTGGAGTTTTCATTTTGGGATCTCTTTCAAAAGGGTAATAGTAGATCTCTTTCAATTTGCATTTTACCCTCTGATTCTAGAATCACGTGGCAGTTTTCCAGGATAATTTTTTTTAGGTTTTTGCAAGGCAATGGGGTTAAGTGGCTTGCCCAAGGCCACACAACTAGGTAATTATTAAGTGTCTTTGACTGGATTTGAACTCAGGTACTCCTGACTCCAGGGCCAGTGCTTTATCAACTGCACCACCTAGCCAGCCCCTGGATAATTTCTTGAAAATTAAATCGAGGTTCTTTTTTTTTTTATTGTGCCTTTCAGATAGGTCAATAATTTTTCTATTATCTCTCCTGGATCTATTTTCCAAGTCATTTGTTTTTGCACTGAGATACTTCACATTTGTTTTTTTAATATATATTTTCTATTTTTTGTTTTAGCTTTCTTGATTTTTCATAAAGGCTTCCATTTATCTAATTCTAATTTTTAAAGAATTTTGGAAATTTTAATGAATTCCTTAGTGAGCTTTTATACTTTCTTTTCCTTTTGACCAATTCTAATTTTTAAGAAGTTCTGTTTTCCTTTCAGTGAATTTTTGTTCCTCTTTTTTCCATTTGACTAATATTACATTTTAATACATACTTCTCCTCATTGGCTTTTGGGACTTTTTTTTTTTTTTACCAACTGACCTAGTCTGCTTTTAAAGCTGTTATTTTCTTCTTAACTTTTTTGTCTCCTTTACCAAGGGGGCTAAAACATTTTTCATGATTTTCTTGTATTACTCTCATTTTCCTTCCCAATTTTTCTTCTACCTCTCTTACTTTATTTTGACAATTCTTTTTAATCTCCTCAATGACTCAAAAGTAATACATATTTTTGTTGGAGCCTTTGAATATTGGACCTTTCATTTTGTTAACCTCTAATTGTGTGTTTTGAACTTCCTTGCCAAAATAGTAACTTTCTATGGCCAATTATTTTTTCTATTGTTTGCTCCTCTTTCCAGACTGTGACTTGATTTTAATTTTTTTGTTTATGTAAGGCTCAGCTTTCAGGGTGAGGGTGCACTGTGCCAAGCTTCTGGGGTTTCCTGCAGACGTTTGCAGAGATACTTCTGGGATCTGTAATTTTTCAGTTCTTCCAAACTGGTAAAATCTAATGAGAGGTTTTTACTGCTTTCCTGGCCTATGTTCTGATCTGTGAGAATCCTCAAACACTTTTTTTCTTCCCTAGAACTGTGAGGAAGCCTTCCATAAGGTCTGGTGTGCTATAGCTCCTCCTTGCACTGGGATTATCTTCTAATATTGGGACTATGATCTGAGTATGGGAAAGTGGCAGAGAGTCTTGCGTCAGGGAGACCCATTGTAATCTTCTGGAGAGAAGTCCAGAAGAAGCCACTGCCACAGTTGATTCAGAGACTCCTAAGGCCTGCTCCTGGTTTTATGGGTCTGGGGCTCCACTGGTATGGCCTGCCCTGGACTGAGTTCCTATTTTACTGTGGTGTGCATGATTTTTCTAAGTTATCTTTCATGTTTCTGGGATAAAAGGAATGGAAATTTCCATTGGTGCCACTAATTCAGTCTCCCAGAAACCTTCCCCGGCTTGCTTGGACCTGCTGTGCTCTGGATGCCTATGCGGGATGGTGCCCCTCTTCCACTCTATTAAAATAGAACTTTTGTACCTCTTGATGTAATGAGATTTACCCCATTCAGTTTCCCTCCAACCTCCCTTATCCTTACTGCACCCCTTTTTAAGGAGGGATTGTTTTAAATCATGCTGAGTCCCAGAAAAGTTATGAGTGTCCATCCCTTCTGGCTAATTATATTATCTCTATTAGATTTCCATTTCTCAAGAGTCATGAAACTCTTTCTCCCAAGTGGCTATATAGCTATTTTCATCTTAATGTATAGCAGTGTTTTTTTTTTAACCATTTTCATGTATCTCTTGAGCCTCCTATTTGATGTCCTAATTTTCTATTTAGCTCTGATCTTTTCATCATGAAATCTGGGAAGTTTCCCCATTTCATTAAATGTCCATCTTTTTCCCTGGAAGAGAAGGCTCAACTTTGCTGGGTAGTGGATTCTTGACTGCATTCCAAGCTTCCTTGTTCTTTGGAATATTTCATTCTGGGCCCTTCATTCCCTTAATGTTGCTGTGGCCAGGTCCTATGTAATCCTTACTGTAGTTCCTTGGTATTTAAATTTTTTTTTCTTTCTGGCTGCTTGTAGCATTTTTTCTTTCATCAGCTAGTCCTGGAATTTGGCCACAACATTCCTTGGTGTTTTCATTTTAGGATCTCTTTCTGGAGGGTATCAATGTATTCTTTCAATAACTATTTTGTCCTCTGGTTCCATGATATCGGGGCAATTTCCCATCACTAAATCCTCTAATATTAAGTCCAGGCTTTTTATAACTTCAATGTCCTCAGGCCAATAATTCTCAAATTCTCCCTTCTCAATCTATTCTTGATGTCAGTGGTTTTGCTGATTAGCTACTTTATATTTTTTTCTATTTTTTTTCAATCTTTTGGTTTTGTTTAACACCATCTTCTTGTCTCATGAAGTCATTAGCTTTCACCAATTCCATTCTTTTTTTTTTAGAGGAGATTTTTCTTCCTTTATCTTTTGCAACTCCTTTTCCAGTTGGTCCATTCTATTTTTGAAGGACTTTTCTATTTGTCCAAATGTAGTTTTGAGAGAATCATTTCCTTTTTTGCATTTGCCCAGGTGAGGATTTGAGAAAATCATTTTCTTTTTTGCATTTCAACAAGTAAGGATCTGAGAGAGTAATTCCCATTTTGTATTTTATTTGTCCATTGTTTTCCCAAAGATTTGCTTTCTTGTTGTGAGGTATTAATTTTCTCTTGCAACTGTTAATTTTCTCTTGATTTTCTTTTCCCATTTTTTCCAATTAATGTTTAAACTCCTTCCTGATTTCTTCAAGGAAGTCTTTCTGGGCTACACACTAATTCATATTCTCTTCAGCAGTGCTAGATCTCTCTGGGTTAGAATCTGTCTTTTCTAAGTTCTCTATTGGCCTCCCTTTTCTCTGTCCTTTTTTCATCTTGTGTTGGGGGGGAGCTAGCTCTCAGAGATTTGCTTTTGAGGATCCTAGAGGCTTTGTTCACTTGGCCTAGCAATTCCAAGGGTCTGCCAGTAGGCAGTGCTGATTACTTTCTCTGGAGTGAGGTCCTCAGCATCAGCATCTGAGTTGACCTTGAATAGTAGATTGGAAACTAGGGGCAGGAGTTAATCTCTTTTTGTTGAGTGAGCTCTGCCACCCTAAGGTGGTAGGGTGAGGGATTGTTTATTGTTTATTCTGGGCAAAGTGCTCTGCCAAAAGTATGGAACTCAGATTCCTGGACCAGCTGGTTGTTCTCCAGGTGTGCTCTGAGACTCTGTGCTGGAACTCACCCTCTGGTAGGTCGTCTCCCCCTGGCTAGACTGCAACTAAAGCTGGATCTGGAAGCTGCCACTCACCAAAGTCTCCACAGCTGAGACTGACCCTCTGGCCTCCCCCAGTGCTAATCCTCTGCTCTCTTATCCTGGTTCACCCATGGTCCCCCTGAGACAGACCTTCTTGGTAGGTACTCTTCTCCTAGCTTCTCTTTATGGGTTTTGTTGATTGAATTTCTATTAAGAGATTTCTCTCATTTTATTTCTGAGGGGAGAATGCACTATCCCAGTGTCTGTCTTCTCTCCGACATCATGCTGAGTCAAATTTAAAAAGAAAACAAAATAAGCCATTCCTCAATTGGCAAATGGTCAAAGGATATGCAAAGGCAATTTACAGATGAGGAAATCAAAGCAATCCAAAGTCATATGAAAAATTGCTCTAAATCACTAATTAATAGAGAAATGCAAATTAAGGCATCCACCTCACACTTCCTAGACTGGCCAGTATGACCAGAAAGGACAATGAGCAATGTTGGAAGGGATATGGGAAATCTGGAAAGCTAATACATTGTTGTTGGAGTTGTAAACTCATCCAACCTTTCTAGAGAGCAATTTGGAATTACGCCAAGGGCAACAAAAGTATGCATATGAATTGATTAAACAATACCAATCCTGGTCTATATCCTGAAGAGCTAATAAAAAAGGGTAAAATATCATTTGTACAAAAATATTCATAGTAGCCCTGTTTGTGGTCACAAAGAATTGGAAATCAAGTGAAAGTCCATCATTTAGAGAATGGCTTAATTAACTGTTGTCATATGTTTGTGATAGAACACTATTGTCCTATGAGAAACCAGGAGGGATGGGAATTCAGGGAAGCCTGGAAGGACTTGAATAAAAAAGATGCTGAGCAAGATGAGCAGAACTAGAAGAACACCCTTAACAGCAACATGGGGGTGATGATCAACCTTAATGTACTTGCTCATTTCATCAGTGTGAGAATCGGGCACAATTTTAGGGTATCTGTGTTGGAGAATACCATCTGTATCCATAGAAAGATTTACAGAATTTGAACAAAGACCAAAGACTGTTACTTTTAATTTTTAAAAAAGACCGTTATCTCATTATGTAATTTTACTCTTATACTTTATTTTTCTTCCTTAAGGATATGATTTCTCTCTCACCACATTCAACTTAGAGGGAAACATCGTGGAAACAAGGTAAACACTAACAGACTGCCTTCTGTGGGGGATGGGGGGGAGGGAAATAAGATTAAAGGAAAAATTCTTTAATTCAAAATCAATAAATAAATTTAAAAAATAAAGCAAGGATGCCCACTGTTACTACTGTTATTCCATATTTTATTAAAAATATTAGATATAAGAGTCAGAGAAGAAAGACAAATTGAAGGTATTTGAATAGGCATTAGAAATTAAAAGGATCCCTCATTATAGATGATATAATAGTAAACATAAAAAATACTAAAGAATTCAATAAAAATTTTATTGAAATAATTAGCATTTTTATAAATTTATAAGATATAAAATAAGCCTACGTAAATAATTTGCAATCCTAAATCTTGCCAACAAAGTCTATCAGTAAGAGTTAGAAAAAGAAATTCAATTTAAAATAATTTCAGCCAATATAAATCCTTCAGATTTTATCTAACAAGACAAACTAAGGAATTATATGAACACAATTACAAAGCACTTTTCACTCAAAAAAGTCAGATCTAAATAATTGGAAAAATATTGATTGCCCATGTAGACCAAGACAACATAGTAAAAATGACAATTTTACCTAAATTATTTGTTCAAGGCCATACCAATCAAGCTATCAAATAATCATTTTATGAAGCCAGAAAAGAAGTTACAAAATTCATCTGGAAGAAATAAAAAAAATCAAAATAACAAAGGAATTACTTTTTTTAATTTTATGTTTATTTTTTATTATTATATTTTTATTTTTGTACAAATGATGTTTTTATACATTACCAAAATATTCCTGTTTAAGAGTGAACACAAAACCCCCTCCCCCCTAATAAACACAGACCCCCATGAGCAATAAAGAGAAAAAAATAAAATTAAAATTAAAAAATAATAATGGGGGCAACTAGGTGGTACAATGGACAGAGTATCAGCCCTGGAGTCAAGAGCACCTGAGTCCAAATCCGGGTCCAGACACCCAACACCCAGTTGTGCAGCCCTGGGCAAGCCATCCAACCCCATCTGCCCTGCAACCCCCCCCAAAAAATATTCATAATAAATGTGCTTCAATTTGTGTTCCAACATAACCAGCTCTGTCACGGGTTGATCACATTCTTTATGATAAGTCCATCACAAAAGCTACTTCCATATTTTTCCACTGTTGCCATTGCTGATCGCAGGACCCTCCATTCATACTTCCTCACTACCATATAATATATTTTCTCTCTCCTTTCACTCTGTTCCTCTTCTAAAATGTGCTGTAGGGTAGCTGAGTGGCACAGCAGACTGATCACCGGCCCTGGGGCTAAGAGACCCCTAGCCCAAATACCACCCCTAAGGCCTCATCAAACTCCTGGCCCTGTGGTTCCAGATAGGCCTTTTGCACTATTTCCCAGATTACTTTGGGCTGGAGAATTGCCTCACTGGATCCCTGTATGGGTTCTATCTCTTGATAATTTAGTTAGAGTCCTTATTTTTTTTTTTGAGTTTTGAAATATTTTATTAAGAGAGCACCTAATAGAGGCTTTTCTGTCGCCATCTTGGATCCACTCCTACTTTTTTTTTAAATAAAGGAAGGTAACATATAAAGAAAGAGATAAAAGGGGAAGGAAGGAAGGAAGTAGGAAAGGAAGGAGAGCGAAAAGGAAGGAGGAAGGGAAGGAAGGAGAGAAGGAAGGCAGAAAACAAGGAAGGAGGGAGGGAGGGAGGGAGCAAAGGAAGGAGGGAAGGAAGAAAGGAGGGAAGAAGGAAGGAGGGAAAAAGTATCTTGGGGAATGGGTGAACTAGTCATGGTATATGATTATAAAGGAATATTATTGTGTCATAAGAAGTGGTGGGTAGAATCCTCACAGAAAATCGTCGAAAGATTTAAATGAACTTATACAAATTAAATTGAGCAGAATCAGAACATTGCACACAGTACCAGCAATATTGTAAAGTGAAAAACTATAAATGACAGTAATTCTTGGCATTGCACTAATCCCAGATAATTACAAAAGACTCATGATGAAAAAAGCTATTCACTTCTATAGAAAGATCTGATGGAGTCTCAATGCAGATCAATGCATGCTGTTTTTTACTTTCCTTAGACTTTCCATGGATGTTTTTTTTTTAATATGGCTACTATAAGTTTTGTATGATTATACAGGTATAATCTATATCAACTTACTTATCATCTCAGGGAGGACGGATGTGAAGAAGAAAATTTGTAATAAAATTTTAAGAAAGAATGCTAATGGTTTTTCATGTAATTAGGAAAAAATATTATAATAAAGCATGTAATTAGGAAAAAAATACTATTATAAAGACAATAATGTTAGAGATAATAGTTTAATGAGAGAGATACATGAGAATTAGAACCAAAATTAGTAGAGGAGGTAGGAGAGAGCGGAAAAAGACAAAATATTTCCAAAGTTAGAAAGTTTTGTGATTTGGAGAACTGTACAATTAACAAATACTACAAATCCTCATTTTCTCTCTCCAGTCAACATTAAATTCTCTTGAACTAAATTCTTTTAACACCTATTTTTTTTTGAAATGTTAGAATCTTAAGCATGTTATCTGTAGTACTGAGAAGTAATGTAACATTTAAATCTTTCCAGGTTTTTCTGTGAGCATTGTTCCCAATATTTCTTATCTATCTTTTGATGTGGGGCTTAAGCATTATCCTAACTCCAAGGACAGCCAGCTCTCCACTGTGCCATGCTGAGTCTATTTTTTCTTACTCAATGACAATTGATACAGTATAGTTACAAAAGTTCTAAAGGAATTGCTGAGAAAATGACTAGCTGAAGGTAACTTGAGATTTATTAAAGTCATTGGCTCACAAACTTAGAGCATCTGTTGTGATGTCATTGTAGTGTTTCAAAGAGTTTTTTTTTTACATTTGTATCTTCTCCACAAAAACAACAAAAAAAATGCTATGTTATCTCCGTATGTTTGACTTCAGTTTCGTTGTTTCAAAGGGAATCTTCTGATCTTCAATAAAAACAAATAAGCACAAATTAATATGGTCCATGTGGTAACTGTAGGTTTCTTTCATCTTCTAGGAGACTATAATAACCTGGGAAATAAAAATGGAAACTTTTGATTCCCTGGGAAGCCTTTGAAGGATTACAAATGTGGAAAATAACAGTTTGCAAAATACTGACAGTTTTCATACAGGAAAAGAAATTCCCAGATCAGATCAAGATTTTCTGTTTAGGAAAATGTCACCAAAATTAATGTCTTTTTTGATTCTTTGTTTCACATGCATTTTCATTCCCTAGTCATACTTTTCTATGAGTGATTTTCCTGTTGATACTTTGTAATTATATGATGATGCAATCTAATTCTACAAACATTATTATGTATAGAGTCATATCTAGGATAGTTCAATTAGGTTTTACCTCATGGAACTGAAATTTAAAAGATAGTAGGAGCAAATTGACAAGATTTATTAAGTAATTGGATGTGAGAAATGAGGGAAAGAAGAAAGAGCCATGTGAATACTAAAATGCTGTCCAGATGTGCCTGAAACAGAATGACTTTAGAGAATTTGTTTAGTCTTTGTTAAATTTGTTTAACTTTTAGAGATCAATCTAGTGTTGTTTCCTGGGGGGGGGGGGTGTTTCAAGAAAGGAAAATGTCAGAGATCTATATAGTGATCCAGGCTTTGATCAGTTTAAGGAATTTTCCATGGGAAATTCTGTACTCCATTAATGTAGTTTAGCCACTGACTGATAAAGTTATCTGGGCATTAAAAAGTTAAGTGACAAGTTTAAGTCACTTGCTTAGTTCATATCAATATTAAACCCTGTGTTTTCCTAAAAAAAAAAGGAAGTCCTCCATCTATTTTGCCATGCTGCCTCCCTAGCGGTGTTACTCATGTGTATAAATGTCATGAAAAATATTATTATGAAATCTCAGATATGAAAAATAATATATATGAGGTATAACTTATTTTTATACAAATAGTTTAAGGTAGTTAAATTTGTTAGAAGAATAATTTAAAAGATTCATTTTTATTAAGGAATAAGGAAATGAGAAAAAGACAACATATCTTTTAGCAGTCAGTTGGAACAATCTCACCTTTCACCAATTCTTTACTTCTGTGGAAAAGTTAAGAAACAATCTGTTGGCTAATATTTTTTCTAATCAATGAGTTCCCTGTACCTTTGGTAGATATTTGATGATAAAGAACAATGAAGGAAACATAAATACTTAACTTTTGGAAGCCAGATGGTAGAACTATGAAGGCATTTTCATACTCGGGAATTAATTGACAAGTTGACATGTCTCAAAATTGTCTTCCTTTCTCTCTCCTTCACACCTTTTTATTTTCTAATATAATCATTCCAGCAAACAAAATCAGAGACATGCTTATATCAGTTTTCATAACCAATAATTTTTATTCTTAAAATTTAAATTAACATTATAATATGAGTTTAAGAATGGAAAACAGACCAATAAACATAATACTAAGAAGTAATGCTAATTTACATTTGTTACTGTTAAATTAACCTAATTGTATCAATTAAAATTCTTAATAAACCATTCTTCAACAATCCTCAATTAGAATGCAGATCCAGTAATAATTTACCAATTGACCAAATTACATATCTCATAATAAAGGTATGTAATGCATAATGAGGTAGTTTGAATCATTTTTCCCCTATCTTTAAAAATGACTGACTGAAGTGGAATAGATACTTGAGATAATTACCAAGATAATTCAAACTAATAATTATGTGCTGTTAATTATCTGTATTTTGTTATGGCAGTAGTTTGTTTTCCTTTTTTTTTTTTGAATACTGGATAACTGTTTCAGTATTTCATGCCATAGTTTTTGTTTTATTGAAATACATGTTAGGAGAAGTGAGAGTAGCATAATAAAAATAGGTAACTTTAGTTTACTTTTTTGAAATTAGAATTTCACTTTATACTATTATCTTTTTGATCATCATAACAACTCAAAAGGTGGAGCTCCTATTATCCCCATTTGAAACTACAATTCAGAGAGATATTAACCTAGTCACAAAACTAGTAAATGTTTGAAAGAAAATTTCAATTCCATTTTTCCATACTCAAGACATATAGCCCGCTATAGATCTGGTGTGGGTTTGGACATGAATTTACAAGGGTCAGGTGGAATAGAAAAACACATCCAAACATACAACCTTGAGAAGTGAAAATCTACCAATTTTTGGAAACTCAGACTTTTTTTAGCAAAAACTTATCTCAGGAATGACTAGTTAAAGGAGACCCAGTTTCACAATTTCCTGGGCGAATTTACAATATTTGTTCTTTTAAATCTGCTTACTTCTCTATCAGAAAACCTTTTACAACCACCTCCCAAGCCTGAGATTATTCCAGGTCAGGGTTCAATGGTGAGCCAACAGATACATACAATGAGCAATAATCCATACATATCTTTGATGGAAAAAGTCGCCAAGGATATATGACTATCACTCCCAGGGACTACAAAGAAACAGCACTTGCTCCCTCATGCCACCTTTCTCTCTTTTTTTATGACTACATACTTCATATCTGTGGATTTCAATTCACCAATATCTAAAATGAATGAGCGCTTTCCTGGCTCTAAAGCTATTATTGTAATTCTAAAGCATATATAATATGTCACTAACTCCAGTTTGCTACATTCACAACTTCTTTCCTTTGTTTTTTTTTTTTTGCAAGGCAATGAGGTTAAGTGACTCGCCCAAGGCCACACATCTAGGTAATTATTAAGTATCTGAGGCCAGATTTGAACTCAGTTACTCCTGACTCCAGAGCCAGTGTTCTATCCACTGTGTTACCTAGCCACCTGTACATTCATATTTAAAAATAAATGATAACCAGTTTATGTATATTGTTGACAATTGTGCAAATCTGAATTCTACTGCTGTTCCACCTCAGGAGAACTAAAGGATGAAGGGAGGACTGCAGAATATTTACGTTTAAAGAGCTATATAAAATAAAATTTACTGAGAATGGAATTGTGATCAGCTCTTGTATCAGAGATCATTGGCAATTTATTTATTACCGAATAGTTATTACTTGAAGAAATTGAGGGGGGGCAGTTAGATTGCATCGTGAATAGAGCACTGGCTCTGGATTCAGGAGTTCCTGAGTTCAAATTTGGCCTCAGACACTTAATAATTACCTAGCTGGGTGACCTTGGGCGAGTCACTTAATTCCATTGCCTTACCAAAAACAAAAGAAAGAAATTGAGAGATAAGTCATTGTTCCTCTCACCAATTGAACTCCTAACTCCATAGGCAGTGTTTTTTGCCTTTCTTTGAATTAGCAGAATTGAACAGAGTGCTGAACCATAGAAAACAGTCAATAAAAATGCTAATAAATGATTAGTAAGACACCTCTTTAAATAAATTAGAGGTCAGAAAACCACAATCTTAAAGCTAGAGCTGGGCTTCCTCTAGAGTTAGTTTTTCTATAACCAATTGCTAAGAAGATTTTGTTTTGTTATTTTTTTATTTGTAAATAACGAATAGCATTATAGATTATTTATAGAATCATAAAAAGGATACCATTCTTTTCTGAAAAAGAAAACTGAAGCCAAGAGAGATTTCACTTTGAAATGAACTTTCTTGGTTATCATCATGCCATACCTTCTCCAGTTGAGCCATTCAACTCCATATTTTTCATTTTTCTTAATGCAACCCTGAACAAGTCTGAAACAATATCAGGCTATAGCGGGTAAACTGTAACTTTCTATTGTCCAGATCTAGATTTTTCATTTCACTTTCTAGCCATTTCTGTACCATGGGAGTGGAGGAAATGGAATCTTCCCCTTTCCGAAGTCATTCTTTTATGTTATTTTACCCAAGTATAATGTAAACTAGAATGAATTCATCATCTTCCTAGTCTATATTTGTATCTTCTGCATTTATCACAATGTCTGGCATAAATTAATATTAAAATGGTTCTATCCTGCTCCCATCATTAGAAATTGTAAAACTCAGAAAGAATACTAGTCACATTTTAGTTTATGGTAATGTGACATAATAATATCTAATGGTTTGGCATTTCATTTAAATTTTTTTAAATAAAACTGCTTTTCACATATTGTAATAAGTATGCTTAGAGATAGTAAAATTGGTGCTTATCAGCTAAACTGGGAAGTACAAGGAAGTATTTTAGCAATTATATAGAGTAAGAAGGAATCTGAGTCAAGCAAAGTGTGACCATACCACTGCCCTGATCAGTTACATGGAGTACCTCCTTTTAGTCTATAGGATAAATAACAACCCTACAACATTTCATTCAAAGCCACACCATTCTATTCAAACACAAACAATACCTCCAAATCATTAACCTTTTACAACCATACCTATGTAAAAGAGACAAATAGGGGTGCTTTCTTCTCTTTTTTCCTCCTAATAGTATTTCATTAGCCCAATTACATGTAATTATAATTTTCAAAACACATTTTGATTTTTGATTTTGATTCCCAAATTTTTCTCCCTTTCTCCCTCCCCAAATCCCTTCCTAAAATAGCAAACAATCTGATGAGAGTAATATACATACAATCATGTTAACAATATTTCTACATTAGTCATATTCAGAAAATAATCAGAAAAAAATGGGAAAAAACACCAGCAAAAAGTGAAAATGGTATGCTTTGATCTGTTTTCAAATTTCATGATTCTTTCTCTAGATGTGTATAGAATGCTGCATAATAAATCTTTGGAAATTACATTTGATAATTGCATTATGGAGCAGAAGAAGACCATCTTTGTTGGTCATCACAAAATGTTGCTGTCAAAGCATAAAATGTTTTCCTGTTCTGGTGACTTCACTCAAAATCATTTCATATATAATTTTCCATGTTTTTCTGAAATATAACTGCTCATTATTTCTTACAGTACAATAGTATTCAATTACATTCCTATACTACAATTTGTTCAGTCATTCCCCAATTTATGGGTATTCCTTCAATTTCTATTTCCTTGTCACCACCAAAAGAACTGCTATAAATATTTTTTAATATGGAATTTCTTCCCCTCTTCTTATGATGTCTTTGGAATACAGACATAGTAGTGGCATTTTTGGTCCTCCTTTCTCAAAGAAGACCATGAATCAGGGAGCTGATACCATGACAAGCACATGAATTGGATGTGAGTGAGGAGGGGATGGTTTGCTAAGTCGTCAGCCTCAACTTCTCCTCCAGAATCATCTGAGACCAGTGACCAGACATGAAATCAAGATGAATGGAGATGGTCCTGGATATGAGACAATCAGGAATAAGAGACTTGTCCAAGGTCACACAGCTAGTAAATGTCAAATGTCTGAGGATGGATTTGAATTCCTGTCCTCCTGACTCCAAGCACAGTACTTTATCCACTGTGTGACCTAGTTGCACTATAAAAGAACATATATTACAAAGGTATGGCAATAACATACTTTTGCTTTATCCTTAAACCTGGGAGACATGATGATAATGATGATGATATTTGTCTTTCTTTCTCAAAGAAGGCCATGACATAAGAAAGGTGAAGCTATGACAAGCATATGAGTCACAGCACATAATAGTAGTATTGCTGGATAAATGTTACACACAATTTTATAGTTCTTTAAGTATAGTTTCAAATTACTCTCCAGAATGATTGGATAAGTTCACAACTCTACAAATAGTGCATTAGTTTTCAAATTCTCTCCCATAGTCTGCAACATTTATCATTTTCTTTACCTGATAAGTGAGATGGTATCTCAAAACTATTTGGATTTGAATTTCTCCAATCAATGATATTTAAAACATTTTAAGGATTATAGATAACTTTAATTTCTTCATTTCAAAATTATCTGTTAATATGCTTTGACCATTTAGCAACTCGTTAATGACTTTTATTCTTATAAATAAATAAATTCTTATAAATTTCAGTTCTGTGTATACTTGAAAAATAAGGTATAAGGTATAATCAAAACCTTAGCTTTTGTTTTGCATATTTCTGCCTTTATTTTAATCTTGCTCACATTGGATTTAATTGTGAAAAATTTATTTTATTGTAATTCAAGTTATCCATTTTGCATTTCATAATGTTCTCTATTTTGTTTTATTCATACATTCTTATCTTTTCCATAGATCTGAAATGTAAACTATTCCTTTTTTTTCCTAACTTGCTTTTGGTATCAATCTAAGGTGTGAGTTACTAGTATATGCCACATATCTGCCATACTATTTTCTGTTTTTTGCAGACATTTTTGGTCAGTTAGTATTACAGAAACTGAAGTCTTTGGGCTTATCAAACACTATTGTCATTTACTAATGTCTTGTGAACCTGGCATATTTCATTTATTCATCATTCTATTTCTTAGTACTAAATAATTTTGAAGATTACTATTTTATGATATAGTGTTAGATTTGGTCATCATATTTTGCATTTTTTTCATTAATTTTCCTTGATATCCTTGACTTTTTATTCTTCCAAATGAATTTTGTTATTACTTTTTCTGATTATATAAATTATTTTTCTTAATATGATTGTTATGGCACTAAATAAGTAAAGTAACAGGTAGAATTACAATTAATATTTTATTAACTTAGCCTAACTATGAGCAATTGATATTTTTCCAATTATTTACATCCTATTCATTTGGTCATGAGTTTGTTTTGTCAGGAAGACTACCAAATATTTTATATTGTCTACAGTTATTTTAAATGGAATTTCTTTTTTTATCTCTTACTATTGAGTTTTATTGTTAATATACAGAAATGCTGATGATATATATGACTTTTATATACTGAAACTTTTTAGTTGATTCTCTAGAATTCTTTAAGTATCTAATCATATCATCTGCAAAGAGTGAGTTTTGTTTGCCAATTGCCATTCTAATTCCTTCAATTTTTTCTTATTCTCATTACTATATAGCTAATATTTCTAGTACAATATTAAATAACAATAATGATAATAAGTATCCTTGGTTTGATCTACCCCGATCTTATTGAAAAAGTTAGTAACTTATTTTCATACATATAATATTTTCTGAGGGTTTTAGATAGCAACTATTCATCATTTTAAGGAAAGTTTATATATTATTATGTTCTCTAGTATTTTTATCAGACCTGGGTTCTCTATTTTGTCAAAAAAATTTTC
This sequence comes from Macrotis lagotis, assembly GCF_037893015.1. Taxonomy (NCBI): domain Eukaryota; kingdom Metazoa; phylum Chordata; class Mammalia; order Peramelemorphia; family Peramelidae; genus Macrotis; species Macrotis lagotis. The sequence goes on along the minus strand of NC_133660.1, from coordinate 182,527,013 downwards.
AGGCTCTTATTGAGATAATCGTATGTTTTCTGTTATATTTGTTGCTGATCTGAGTATTTATGCTGATAGTTTTTCTAATATTGAATGAACCCTGAAATTCTGATATGAGACCAATCTGATCATAATGTATTATTTTGTTGGTAAATTGCTGTGATCTCTTGCTTAATATTTTATTTACTTTTTTATATCAGTTTTTATTTGGGAAATTGTGCTATAATATTTTTTTCTTTTAGCTTTTTCCCGGTTTAGGTATATGTGTGTGTGTCATAAAAAAATATTCAGAAGAATTCCTTCCTTGTCTATTTTTCCAAATAGTTTATACAAAATTGTAATGAATTGTTCTATAAAAGTTTGGTAGAATTCATTTGTAAATTCAACTAGTCATAGAGATTTTATCTTAGGGAGTTCATGGGTGGTTTGCTCAATTTCTTTTTCTAAAATGGGGTACTTTAAATATTTTATTTCCTCTTGTGTTAATGTAGGAAATTTATATTTTTTTTGTAAATATTCGCCTATTTTACCTAGTGTGTTAGATTTATTGGCATACAACTGTTTAAAGTAACTTCTAATAATTACTTTACTTACCTCTTTATTGTTTTGAATTAAGCTTTTTTACCATTGGTTTATCTATTTTACTGTCTTTTTTCATACACCGCTTTTAGTTTCATTTATTAGTTCAAATATTCTTATTTTCAATTTTAGTACCTCCTTTGACTTTCAGAATTTCTAATTTTGTATTGAATTGGATTTTTTAATCTATTCTTTTTTCTAGCTTTTTTAGTTATATACCCAATTCATTGATCAGTCCTTTCTCCATTTTATTCATGTAAGAATTTCGAGATATAAAATTTTGCCTAGGAACTGTTTTGATGGTATTTTAATGATTTTGGTATGTTGTCTCATTATTGTCATTCTCTTCAATGAAAATATTGCTTGTTTCTCTGATCTGTGATTTGACCCATTCATTCAATCAAGTTGGATTATTTAGTTTTGAATTAATTTTTAATATATCTGTAAATGGTCCATTATTAAATGCTTTTTAAAATTCATAATCTGAAATATATATTTAATATATCTGACTTTTGGTATTTGATTGTTAATGTTTGTTTTATTTGGGGGGTTGGGTTATTTTTTGTTCTGTTTTTGTTTTTGCAAGGCAAATGGGGTTAAGTGACTTGCTCAAGGTCATACAGCTAGGCAATTATTAAGCATCTGAGACCAGATTTGAACAGGGCCTGATTACAGGCCATTGTTCCTTCCACTGTGCCAACTAAACTGCCCCTATTGTGAAGTTTTTATGCCTTAATATATAACCACTTTTCTGTTAGGTGTCATATAGCCTTTTTCTAATTAATATTTTATTTTTTCCAATTACATGTTATGAAAGATTTCAGCATTCATCCATATGCATAATTATAAGTAACAATTTCCTTCCATCTGTTATGTTTCTTTTAAACTAGCTGCTCAGGATGTGTTAGGTTCCTACCTGCTAGCTTATCCTTACCCAAGTGAACATTGAAAGGGCAGGAGATAAGGATGACAAGTTCTCCTTAAAGTTCTCCTAGTTCTCCATTTATTAAACCAAATGCAAGTGCTTAAATATCCTCCCCAGTCCCTGGTCCACTCTCACTCCCATGGAACTCTGCAATCAAACAGTAAATAATACTCTGGTACTAGAGGACACTCGGTGATGAAATTTTACAGTATTCCCACACACATATAACAGTCCCTTACATATCATATCTCCTTTTTTTTAAATCAAAGTTCCTTAATTCAATTATGTAATGAATGCATGAATCCACAGATTTATCCCAGAAGGGGGTCATGATTTTTAAAAATTCCCCTTACTATAAGCATGTGATGATAGATGAGACAAAGAATATGCAACATAAGTAACTGTTTGACAGTTATATTAATTTAACATCAAAACAAATCACATAGTACAAATATCTGTTTCCCAAAAGAAATCAGTAGATTATATATGATTCAATATTCCCAAATTCCTTGAAATACAAATTATCCCAATTATATTTTCTTTCTTAACACACGCAAATTACTCTCAGATAGTTTCTTTTTTTCTTTAAACACAAGGTAGAGGCCTTTTTCCCCTCCCTCTTTTCAAAGCCTCCTGAGGGCAGGAAATCTAAGCCACTTTGGGCTGCATTCCCCAGCAACCTGACTCCTAAAAATTGGTGGAAATGCACCTGGTGTGGGAGGCAGTCCCCGTACCACCTCACACCAGGCCACCTGCTGCCCATGCAGGAACAAAGTGTGGAGGTGGCAGGAAGTCTACATTTAGTAAACCTTAAAGTCTCAATTAACATAAATTGAATACAGTTGTCAATCAATATTAGGTTAACAGAAGCTTAGCTCACAGCTGAGATTATTTCACAAACTTTGTAATTTACAAACTTTCAAATGATATAAGCGGATAGGCTCAGATCCCAACTACATTAATTACTTAAATTAGATATTTTTTAAGCAATTAAATTCAAATCTCAAACTAAAAGGAGCAACATTTAACCTTACCTATTTCATATCTGAATTACACACACACAGGAGTTTAGACACAAACACAAATACAGAAATATTTCTCTTGTATCACATTTACCAAATTGAGATTGATACCCTGGTGAGTACCAGATCTCACAATATAGAAACATTTTCCCACCTCTCCAGGCCATTAGAGAGATGTGAAAGCATTCTATTGATGATTAAATACACATATATACCATAACACACCAAAATATTTGTCATAAGCACAGGCTTCATTCAAATGATAAAATCTAAATTTCCCAATCCCAGAAAAAGTCTTCTTCCCCTTTTTTTCTTAAATAATTGACCACAAAGCTTCCTAAGCAATAGCCTAAGAAAAACATAGTCATTGCCCAACGCCCCCCTCCCCAAACCAGGAAGAAGGCATAGGGGTGCCTTGATTTCTAAATTAAGCTTTTATGAGACATAGGTTTGAGTTTCAAAGTTCTAAAAAGGAAGATTTCCCTTTTCCCTCCCCCCCTCTCTCTACAAAGGGTTGGGGTGGCAGAGAATGCTAAAGAACATTTGAAATTACTTGAGCTGTCCTTGGAATTGATTGCATGAGATTGGAAACACTGGCAAAGGAGTACCCGGCATAATAGGCTCACATCAAAGAAGGCTCTGTGCTAGGGGAAGCTAGGTGGGTGCAGTGAAGAGAGCACCTGCCCTAGAGTCAGGAGGACCTGAGTTCAAATTCAGCCTCAGACACTTAATCACCTAACTCTGTGACCTTGGGCAAGTCACTTAAATCCATTGCCTTAAATAAATAAAATATTTAAAAAAGAAGGCTCTGTGTTTAGTGACCAAAACAGAATTGTAATAGCTCAAAAGAAACATGAGATGTGTGAAAATATAGGGATATCTCCACTCCAAATGCTCATGTGAACTAATTATTCCCAACATGCAATAGAGCCTTCTGAATTTATATTAATCTGATCAGTCACAGTTGGACACACTGTGCCTTGTTCCAATAGTGATGTCATTTTTGTCCTCTTCAAGAACAGAAAACAACCATACAACAGTTTATTTTTAAGTTTCAACAGAATTTAATATTTAAAAAATTGCTCAGTTTGCATCTCTTAATTTCTTTTTCCTCTTCTCTGTTTTTGAAAATGTTTCATTCTTGCCGTTTTTTCTTTTTTGTTTAGTATCCCTATTACTCTCCACTAAACTACCCTCCCCCCTCATTACCACCATAATTAAAATTCTTCTCTTGTAATAAATAGTTTAAAGTTAAAAAAAAAAGAAGTTACCTGAGTTGTTCACAACAGTACAATTTGGAGTTGTTGCATTTTCTTAACAGTAGCCAGCACCATTACAAATTGTACAATAGTATATGACATTTTTACTCTCAACACCGGAAGTGTTGCTGGAGCAAGAGTCTTGGTGTGCTTGATTGTATGCTGGAGAGTGAAATTCATTGCGGCTTCTGGAGTGAAATTTGTGGTAGGCATCAGTGTCAGCATCAAGGTCATTAGCAGAAGTCTCTGCAGTTGGTTTTAGGTTTAGGGATTTGGTTTGCATTTAGCATGCATAGGGCAACCAGACAGGCAGCAGTGGCCAAAAGGAATAGCAAACAGATCTCCCACATCATGGTGTAGTATGGATTGCTGCTGAGGAAGAAGCTTCATCCCCTGCAGTGCTGCCTTCGGGACTCCACTTCTGGCTGACTCTTCTGTGCTGAATATTTATTTGCTTCTTACTTTCGCTTTACATCTCCTCCTTCCAACTTCGTTAAAATCTGCCCCCTGATAACAATCAACCTGTTACTTCTCCAAAGTCTTCTGCTCTGGGATGTCACCTGGAATTTCTCATGCTTGCATCTTCTGGTCCTTACCCTAGACTCCACTCAGATAGCTCTGCTTTTGTGTCCCTGTTCAGGCTAGCTGCTCAGAATGTGTTAGGTTTCTGTCTGCTATCTTATCCTTACCCAGGCAACATTGAAGGGGCGGGAGACAAGGGAGACAAAGATGACAAGGGAGACAAAGATGACAAGGGAGACAAAGGTGACAAGGGAGACAAAGATGACAAGGGAGACAAAGGTGACAAGGGAGACAAAGATGACAAGTTCTCCTAGTTCTCTGTCCACTGGTCCACTAGTTCTCCAGTCCCTGGTCCACTCCCACTCCTCTGGCACTCTACAATCAACCAGTAAATAACACTCTGGTGCTAGAGGACACCAGGTGATAAAGCCTACACACAACAGTTACTTACATCCACCCTCCTCCACTCAATAGAGAATGGTCTAGGGAACATTGTACTGCTGAGAGGAGTTGCATTCATCAAAGTTAATCAGCTCACACTGTTGAAGTTAATTTGTACAATGTGCTCTTGGTTCTGCTCCCTTCACTCAGCATAAGTTCCTGTAATTGGTTTCATGTTTTACTAGAGTTCAACCATTCATGGTTTCTTATATAGCACAGGGCTGTCCAAAATGTGGCCTCAGGGTCACAAATAGCTCGCAGTGGACTTTTATGCAGCCTGCCTGTGAATTTACTACAAACTTTAGAAAGCACAGCCAAGATACCACAGAACTCTCACTAAAACAGCAAATCAAAAAGAAAACTTTTAAAAGTAAGTTTGGACAGCCCTGTTATAAAACGATAGTATTCCATACTTTTAAACTCTGCACATTTTTCAGTTTCAAAAATATTTCCTGTAAACATCTAGTGTAGGATTTTGTTTTTAAATCCATTCTACCATCAGCTTTCATTGTATGAGATAATTCATCCCATTCACATTTATTGTTAAGATTACTAAATCTTTATTTCCTTCATTGTTACCTTTCTCCATTTTTTTCTCTTTCCTTTCCTTTTATTCCTCCTCATCTATGTTATGCTCCCTTTCCTCTTTAACTTTTCTTTTAAATTTCAACTTTTAAGTTTACTTTCACTTACATCTTCATCTTCACTTTTATCAGGTCCTTCTTCCCTTACTTTTCCCTTCCCTCCCCTCACATCTCTATAGGGTAAAATAGATTTTTAAATGCAATTGAGAATGTATAGTATTACCTCTCTGTGCTAAATATATTGAGTAGGATTTGCTTGGTGTTTACAACCTTCCTTCTTTGTAAAATCTATTATAAAAGGTCTTTGTGCCTCTTTAGAATAACAGGCCGAAGAGTTCACCTGAACTATTTATGCCCAATCTATAATAGAGCATTTCTGAACTCCTTTTGGTGTGATAGCCACAGCTGATACACTGTAATTTGTCTCAAATGTAATGATGTAATTTTTGTCTTCAATAACAAAGGATAGGCATCAACCATACACATATCCTCTAAGTACAAGCTCTTCAACTATTTTCAACCCTTTAATTATCCTAAGAGAAACACATTTCTCAAAGAGATAGTTTTATCTTTCCTTGTAGGGTTTTATACAGTTTATTTGTTCTTGAAAAAACTTTTGATTTTATTTACCTTCCTGCTTACCTTTTTATGCATCTCTACAGACTTCAAAGATTGAATTCTCTGTTCAGTATTGGTCTTTTTATCTGAAAATTTTGAAAGTCTTCTATTTCATTGAACATCTATTTTTACCACTGACAGAATATCCTGAACTTTGCACGATAGTAAATTCTTGGTTGTAATCCAATGTCATTTGCCTCGAAAATATCATATTTCAGGCCCTCTGATCCTTTAATGTTGTAGCTGATAAGTTCTATGCAAATTTGATTTATATTTAAATTTCTGCTTTTTGACAATTTTGCAGCATTTTCTTCTTTATTTCAGAATTCTGAAATTCTGATTTTGAATGATTTTTGATGTATATAGAGTCTTTACCTTCCACATGTTCAAATATAATTAAAAAAAAAAGACTTGTTGGGTCAGCTAGATGGTGTGGTGGATAGAGTACTGGCCCTGGATTCAGGAAGACCTGAGATCAAATGTGACCTCAAACACTTAATAATTACCAAGCTGTGTGACCTTGGGCAAGTCACTTAATCCCATTTCCTTAAATAAAATAAAAAAAATTTTATATGACTTTTCACAGTGAGTTTTTGTACCTTCATTTTCATTTGAATATATCCACTTTTTAATGAATTGATTTTTTTCAGTCTATTTTTGTCCCTTCTCTTCCAGGCTCTTTACTTTTTTGCATTTCTTTCCCCAATTTTTCTTCTTCCTTTTATTTGATTTTAGAAATCTTCCACAAAATACTTTTTTGAGCTTGAGACCAATTCATATTCTTTTTTTGAGACTTCATATGTAAGTATTTTGACATTATTGTCCTCTTCTGAGTTTGTGTTTTTATCTTCCCTATCACCATAGTATATTTTTTATGGTCAGAATTCCTGTCTGTTTTGTGCTCATTTTAGCCTATCTAATATTTTTTTTTAAAGTTTTACTCCTGGGGTACAGGGAATATTATGCCAAGCTTCTTGTTTGGGGGACAGGGAAATAGTCTCTGAATTTTTGTGCTATGATCTCAGGTGCTGGTGACTTGCTCAACCCAGTTGTGCCTATTTAATCAGGGATTCCTGGGTTGGCAGTTTTCTTTCTGCACTGAGACTGAAGGTCTCACAATTGAACTTCTGTGCCTCTAGCTTGCTGAACTAGGACTAAATGTACTTACTTCCCGGTCTTTGCTGTGGCTAAGAAATTTCTGTTGATCTGGACACCATCTGTGCAGGGGTGGGCTCCCCTTTTATCCTAATGAGACAGACTTTTCTTTCTTCTAAGTTATCTTAAGATGGAAAATGCCTTCACTAAATCTTTTTGTAATTTCTGTCACTCTAGAAACCATTTAAATATTTTATTTAATGTTATAATTGAGGGAATATGAGGAGAGCTCAGGCAACTTTCTGGTTTTTCTCCGTCACTGTGGTATTTTCTTTTAAGTAGTTTTTTGTCAAAAAAGGGAGATATTTCCTTCAAAAACGTTTTCATTCTCAGACTTAGTGTTCACTAATTTATTAAGTTCAATTATCTGTAATCATTCATCATCAAAAATATTTAAAATATTCCTATTTTAATGAAGAAGTAGTTGTTCATTTTGGATTTTGTTCAGGAGGAAGAGAAGTGCAGGTCTTCTCAATGCTTATGCAGTTCTCTTCCTACTATGTGATCACTGCACATATTCAAATAATAGACCTTGGAAATATTTGAATGGGATAGGGTGAAGGGCAATAAAATATGTCTTTGATATGTCTTTGATCAGTGTCCTTGGAAATGTTTTGAAGTAAATCTGCAATGATTTTCAAATCCTCCAAGTTCTTAAATATCTAAAAATCACATACATAGCATTTAAAAACGTCATCAGAGATTGTTTTATTTTTCTATTCATAGTTATTTAAGCATAGCTAGGTGAGGACATTTGAAGAGCAATTGATTTTCAATGTGTGCTTGTGGAGGAGGAGGAGGAGGAGACAAACAGATAGCAATTTGCAACTTTTTTTACTTAAATCTGAGAAAGAACATCCTGAAGTTCCTTATACAGTGGAAAATGGAAGGGGGAGGTTAGGAAAAATACCTCTATTTTAAAATAAAAAATCATTACCTTTTACACAGAGGACATTCTACTGCCAATTTCCCACATTTTCCTGTCAAGATTAAAAATCATAAACCTAAAATTCTTTTAGAATGTATGATTGTCAGTATGCATAAAGTAATTTTACTTCTGTTCTTAATGTTTTCTGCATACACATCGCTCTGAGGATTTAACATTTAGAAAGTTCTGAGTGTGCGAGGAACTATGCTGAATATGTAAAAAGGCAAATATTCACCTCTGAGAGAACTTGCATGTTTTATGGAAGCCCATATGAATTAAGATTCAGGGACTTATTCTACTCTTCAGTGTGTGCCTCCAGTTAGTACTTCTTCCAATAATGTATTGTAGAGGTGACCCTAGTCTTACAAAGACAATACCAGGAGAGTGCAAGCATGGAAATGATCCACTATATTAAAAGTATATCAGTCCCATGTATATATCAGTCTAATGACAGATTCTTAGGAAAATATATGAAAGAACATCCCTCATAGACTGTTTATTGATGATTTTTTTTCTAGTCACAGCAGCTCTGAAATTCTGATGACGATAAGAATAATAACTGACTCATAAAATACTTAACTTTTTTGATCCTTAAAATAATCTTGTGAGATAAGGAATGCAAAGACCATGATCCCCATTTTAGAGATGAGGAGACTGAGATAAAGTGATATTATATTTTAGACCCAGAATAGTATTTTTGCAAGCCAATGGAGTTAAGTGGCTTGCCCAAGGCCACACAGCTAGGTAATTATTAAGTGTTTGAGGCTGGATTTGAACTCAGGTACTCCTGACTCCAGGGCTGGTGCTCTATCCACTGTGCCACCTAGCTGCCCCAGGTGTTCCTGATCCCAAGACCAGCATTTTATTTTCCCTTCTTCTAACCACTAGGAGAGGAAAGGAATCTTATTCTGAATTACAGGAGAGCAACAACCTTTAAAAATAAAAAAAAAAAAGTATTAAAGAGCTCACTTTAATAATAAGTACTCCTCAGAGAGGTAAGGAATGGAGTTAGTTTAATGATGGGTGCAAAGACATAAAATGAGTGTTCAGAACAATTTATATGCTAACATGTTTTGAATAGGACAAGGAAGTAGAGAATTATACAAAATCAAATTAAAGCCTTCTAAATTGAATCAATATATACTTGAGTACTCAGTGAATTCAAATGTGGATAAAAAGAAAGATAGCAAGGAAATATTTTGGAAAAGATAGCTCACAAATAAGGAATTAGAAGTACAAAGATTTGGTACTGTCAATGGAATCAAAATCTTGGACATAGATGTCATTATTTCCCTCACATCTTTCAAGTCCCAGGTAAAATTCCACCATCTACAGAAAGGTTTCTTAATCCTTTTTAAAATTCTTGTGCCTATGTAGCATGTCTAATATATGTGTACATGCATGAATAATATAGATGACAGAATAGAATATATAAATATATGCATTTTTGATATAAAATAATTTTAATTTAGCTAGATGATATAAATGATAGATAGATAAATAGACAGATAGTACATATGTATGCTTTTTTTTCTCCCTCTTTAGATGAGTTTCTTGAAGAAAGGGACAGTCTTTTTGCCTTTTTTTTTGTAACCCTAAACCTTACCATAGATCTTGGAAAGTAGTGGGTATCTAATATATGCTTATTAAGTAAATCAATGTTATGTATAATTCCTTTGGGGAAAGTTTTAGAGCTTTCAATCATGAAATAACATTCCAAAAGTAACATAGATTATATATATATATATATATATATATATATATATATATATATATGTTATATTTAAGAATAATTTCTAAATCAATCAGTAAGGATTTAATAAGTATCTACTATATGCCAGGCATTGTACTAATAATGGAAAAATGTAGGGGCAGAGCCAAGATGGTGGCCTGAGAGCAACCTTTCCTAAGAGCTCTCTCCAAAATATTCCAAAAACCTTAATATTATGACTCGAACTAAATTTTTGAGAGACAGAACCCACAGAAAGATCCAGTGAGGCAATTCTCCAGGCCAAGTTACTCTGAACACTTGTGGGAAAGCTCTGTTCCACTGGGGAGGGGGGCAGCAGCACAGCTAGGATTATTGCACCCTAACAGAGAAGCTCCAGGCTTCCAGTCTGTTGTGCCTAGAATCCTGAATCAAGGGGAGTGCCGGCTCCTGGCAGCAGAAGCAGTTTCCTGACCTGGCAACCCAGGGAACACCAAGCACAATTTGGAAGATTAGCGGGAAAACCTCTGCCAGAGTGAGTGGGAACCAGCATGGCCCTCAAGGCAACCATGGCCAATAGCTGTAGCCCTCGGCACAAATTAGATCCCAGGAAATAAAAGCAGATGCACAGAGCCACCCCACAGCTGCTCCCAGAGTGCTCAGTCCATGGAAAGTAAGGGGGTTGGGGAAAACTGTCCAGGTCTCTCCTCTGGCCCTGGGACAGGACTTTTGTGCTTCCTCTGCTGTGCCACTCAGCTGTCCCACATTCTGGGGGGGCCCCGTACTGTCATCCACAGACCAGAGCACAGTCAGGAGAGCAGTCAGAACCTCACAGAAGGCCTTGAACTTACACAGACTGAAGCATATTTTTTTTCTTTCTTTCATTTTATTTCTTGTGAGGTTTTTTTTATTTTAGTGAGGGAAGGGGGGTTATGTTTAATTTTACAAGACTATTTTAGTAATAGATAAATAAATAAAAATGTAAATTAAAAAATATTATAATCTCAATCATTTCGGGGATTTATTTTTGATGTTAACATATAAGTAAGCATAGGGGTATAAACATATAATCCCTGACCCTCTGACATTGAAGGATTCTGGGCTCACATGAACAAATGAGAATTCTGAGGATCTGAGCCAATAGAGTTAGTTTTTTCTTTTTGCTCTATTTTTTTCACTACTGCAATTTGATTAGAGAATTCTCTAAAAGTTTAAGTATCACCTGTATCTCGTTTTTTAGGGAAGTTCCAAACATATAAGCACCCAATATTATAATATAACTATGTATATATATATATTATATATATATATATAAAATTATACATATTTGTGTGTATATGAGAATGCATGCACACATTCATGTATGTGTGTATGTATACACTTAAGTATAGGACAGTTTTTATTGCAAAGCTCATAGAGAATGTTTTAGATGCAATGGATTTAACAGTAGTAAAGGACAGACTTGCAGCTGTTCAATCATTAATTGCATCCAGTATGTTATGATTCCTGGACCATAGCATATCAATAAAGCCCATGTGGTTTCCTTAGCAAATTTACTAAAGTAAGTAGCTATTTTCTTCTCTTGTGACCTATACTCTCATAAAAACTCAAGAAAGACTTAGGAAAGTTCAGCTCTCTCTTCTCTCCTCTCATACAATACCCAAAGCAAATGACATGATCTGACCCAATATTCTGATTCCTCTAATTACAGTGAAGAAACTCTTATCAATGCCTCATTCAGTAGCAATTCTCTTTTCCTATTTTTTTTAATTTTTTTGATTTTTGCAAGGCAATAGGGTTAAGTGACATGCCCAAGGTCACACAGCTAAGTAATTATTAAGTGACTGAGGTCAAATTTGAACTCAAGTCTTCCTGTCACCAGAGTCAGTGCTCTATCCACTGTGCCACCTAGATGCCCCTCCAGTAGCAATTCTCTAGCATGATGCACATAATTCCACAACTTTTGGTTTGAATTTAATAATTTACCAGTTCAATTTAGATTTGAAAGAGTGATGAGGAAAAAATCAATAAGGCAGATTGTCTTTATCACTAATTTATTTATTTTCATCCATATGCACACGTATATTTTTAAGTTACAAAATTTCCCTCTACCCTTCTTTCCCACTCCCCTCCCCTCCACAGTGAACAGTCAGGTTAGCATTGTACATATATATTTTGAGAAACATTTTTACAAATTAGCAATTTTTGGTATGAGCATATAGGATTAAGGGAATGAGATACATAAGAGATAATTTTTATAAAATGTTCATCAGATTCTGAAGGGTTATTTTCTGTGTGTGTGTGTGTGTGTGTGTGTGTGTGTGTTTGTGTGTGTGTGTGTGTGTGTGTGTGTGTGTCTATGTGTCTGTTTTGTTTTGTTTTGTTTTGTTTTGCTTCCTCTGGATGGGAATAATACAGCTCATACATTTGTCCCAGCTTTCTGGACTGCTGAGAGGAGCTACTTCCATCAGGGTTGAACATCTCACAAAGTTGTTGCTGATGTGTACATTATTCTCTTGGTTCTATTCCCTTCTCTCAGCATCAGATCATGTAAGACATTCCATGCTTTTCTCGAGTTCAACTATTTATGGTTTCTTATAGAACAATAATATTCCATAGTATTTATGTACCATAAATTGTTTAGCCATTCCCCGGTTGATGGGCATCCACCCAATTTCTAATTCTTTGCCACTACTAAAAGAGTTACTATGAATATTTTGGGACATTCTTCTGGATTTTGACTGAGAATTGGAGTTGATGGGTCAAAGGGTATGAATAGTTTTGTTGCTTGTTGGGCATAGTTCCCTATTGCTTTCCGGAAAGATTGGTTCCATCCACCAGCAATACATCAATGTCCCAATCCTCCCATAACCTCTCCAACAATGATCGTTTTCCCTTGTGTTCATCTTGATCAATCTGATAGGTATGAGTTGATACATCATTGTTATTTTAATATATATTTCTCTAATCAATAATGATTTGGAGTATTTTTCATATCATTATATATGTATATGTATTTACTATATATATATATATATATATATATATGTATATCTTTAATTTCTTTATTTGAAAGCTGTCTGTTCATATCTTTTGACCATTCAATTGGGGAATTACTTGTGACCTTATAAATTTGATGCAATTCTCTGTATATTCTTGAAATGAGGTCTTTATCAGAATTCCTAGTTGTGAAGATTATTTCCCAGCTTTCTACTTTCCTTCCAATTTTGACAGCATTGATTTTATTAATGCAAAACCTTTTCAATAGTCAAAATCATTCATTTTGCAGTTTATAATATGCTCCAATTCTTGTTTGATCATAAATATATCCCCTATACATAGATCTGATAGATAATAGTATTTTTTGGTCTATTAATTTATAGGTAGTATCACTCTTTATGTCTAAATCTGGTACCATGTTGACCTTATTTTGGTATAGGGTGTGAGATATGGATCTATGCTTAGTTTTTGCCATACTATTTTCCAGTTTTCCCAGCATTTTTTGTCATATTGTGAGTTCTTATCCTAGAAGCTGATGTCTTGGGGTTTGTCAAACAGGAGATTGCTGTAGTCATTTCCTGAGGTTTCTTTTAAACCTATCCTAATCCACTGATCCATTACTCTATTTCTTTTTCTTTTTGCAAGGCAATGGGGTTAAGTAACTGCCCAAGACCACATAGCTAGGTAATTAAGTGTCTGAGGCTGAATTTGAACTCAGGATCTCCTGACCCCAGGGCTGGTGCTCTATCCATTGCACTACCTAAACACCCCCATTTCTCTGTTCCTTAACCAGTACAAGGCAGTTCTGATGATTGCCGTTTTATAAAATAGTTTTAGGTCTGTACAGCTAGACTGCTTTCCTTTACATTTTTTCCCATCAGTTGCCCTATTATACTTGTCCTTTTCTTGCTTCAGATGAATTTTGTCACTTGGTAGAATTTTGTAGCTTGGTAGAGCAGTTATTTGGTAGTTTCATTGGTATGGCACTGAATAAGTAATTTAATTTGGGTAGAATTGGCATTTTTATGAGCTCGACCTAATCATGAGTATACGATAATTTTCCATTTGCTTGGATCTGGCTTTTATTTGAGTGAGAAGTGCTTCATAATTATTTTTGTAGAGTTTCTGGGTTTGTCTAGGGAGGTAGATTCCCAAATGTTTCATGTTGTCTATAGTCATTTTAAAAGTCTTTTTCTCTTCCTGTCTCTTGCCTTTGGGCTTTGTTATTCATATATATATGTATATGTATATATATATGTGTATATGTATATATGTATATACATATAGATGATTTGTGTGGGATTATTTTATATTCTATTACTTTGCTGAATTTGTTAAATATTTCAAGAATTTTTAGTTGATTTTCTCAGCAATATGGTAAGAATACCATCATATCATCTGCAAAGAGTGAGATTTTTGCTTCCTCATTGTCAATTCTGATTGCTTCAATTTCTTTTTATTATTGCTACTGCTAGCATTTCTAATACTATATTGAATAGTAATGGTGATAATGGGCATGCTTGTGTCACCTGTGATTTTCTTGTAAATGCTCCAAGTTTATTTCCATTATATACAATATTTGATGAAACTTTTAGATAGATACTATTTCTTATTTGAAGGAAAACTCTATTTATTCCTAAGCTTTCTAAGTAATGCAGATTAAATGAAAAGTTTGTTATGCTAAAATTCTTTTGGAGCACTAATTGTTAAATATTGCCCAGCAAGACCCTGATTCTAAGTAAAAGAAAATTGATTAGTTAAATATAAAAACATTTAAATAAAACAAAATATTACATATGTTGTACATTTTTACAATTAAATATTCTGAACATCTCAGTTCAGTTTAGAAAAGGATTACATGTGCTTCTTAAATTTCATAAAACAATGACACAAAATGCATGCAATCTAATTTGTATTGTTAATATAACAAAATATATTATAGGAAATATTTTGTGAGCATGTGATTCACTTCCCCCAAATTATTAGTTCACAAATAGCATAACACTGGAGAAAATATAGAATATTGTAGGGCATTTTCATAAGTGCTATATATAATCTTTTCCAGTATTTTCCATTCTAAGAATTAGGAATTTATGCAAATGGTAGCATCTCTGTGAAGTATGGAAAAAACAACATGGAAATACAAATGTGCTTAAGCTGATCATTTCACACTGTCAATCAATTATTTGGTATTAGATTTCACTGAAATGAGAAGTTTTTCCCCTTGTCCTTCTGCTTAATATTTTGTGAGAATAAATGGAAATCGCTTCTCTTATGAGGTCTAAATCCTTTCATCTACATGTACCATTAAGTGTCATGAAATTCTGGAAAGAGAGAAGCAGGTCATCTATCAAAGGAAATCATAATACTCCTCATATAAGAAAAGGGGGTTGCTAAAAGCATAAACCACATTATTACACCTATGTTATTCAATGAAGTAAGTAGATTTATAGTCATATTCAATGTCTAAAATAAAGATCTCCTTCTCTTTTCTATCAAACTAGAAACTTTCATAAATTTTGACCTTCACAGTGCTCATGAATATATAATAGCTCTCAAGATATATATATATATATTTAAAATTTACAGTATACTTCCTCACAATTCTTTAAGGTTGTACAATATTTGTCCTTTGTCTAAAGAAGATCATGACATCAGGGAAATGATGTCATGACAAGCATATGAATTGTATTTGAGTGAGGGGATGCGGTACTAAGTCATCAACCTCACTTTTTCCTCCAGTCACTCAGGTCCAGAGACTAGATATGAATCAGGACACCTGGGGAAGCCCCTGGATATGGGGTAATCAGGGTTAAGTAACTTGCCCAAAGTCACACAGTTAGCGTCAGAGGCTGGTTTCAAACTACTGTCCTCCTGATTCTAAGACCAGTGTTCTATCCACTGTGCCATCGAGCTGTTAAGATTGTATTATTTTTGTAAAAATATTTCATTTAACAGATAAGGAATTAAAGCATCACAAAAGTGAAATCATTAGACCTTATTCCTGAAAATATGATATTTAATTAAACTAACTTTCTAACCTGGATTTTTAGACTTCTATGCCTTTCATTACATTAACTGCAGTCAAATGCAATTCTTTAGATACACATATTTGATGTTTTATATTCTCCACTGTGACACAATAGAAATCATTAAATATGAGGAAAAACACATTCAAAATCAGCTATTATAAATCCTAATATTTAGGTAGATAGGATAGCATGGAATATAATAATTAAGTTTGATCATAACTACATATTCCAACAATAAGCAGAGTTGTATTCAGGTAGAAATGTGGTAGATATGATTTTAGTCTTAGCATTAGAATAAACTTTCCAACAATTAAAAAAATCAATCATTTAATTTAATCATATCATTAGAAGGTGCTTCAGGAACCATCTAATCTCATCTATCTATGAAAGAAATAACTCTTAAAACATATGAAATGGAAGTTTCCATTTAAGACCTCCAATAAATGCGGTCATTGAAACTATTTGAAATTTATCATAATACCATACCCACACCTATAGAATCTTACTTCTGCAAAGATGATAAGGAGGTATAATTTCTCATCTCACCTTGGTGGCATTTAACTCAATATAATTTTAGAGCTCAAGAAACAAGTTTTTCAAAAGAATCAAAGCTACCATCAAAATGAGTCTAATATCATGGAAATGTCCCAAATTACAAATAATAAGAGAAATGCTCATTAAAACAACTCTAAGATTCTATATTATACATATGAAACTGGCAAAAATTGCAAAATGAAAATATTAAATGCTAACAAAGTTATGGAAAGACAAGTATATTTAAGTAGTCTTGGTGATTTTGTCAATTAGTTCAGTCATTCTGAACCATAATTTGGAAGCACACTAGAAAAGTTGCTAAACTATGCATATTTTTTAAATAAAGGAATTCACTATTTCTTATAAATAAAAAAAAAAACTCAAAGAAAGAAAGATCTCATACATATAAAAAAAGTGTAGGATACCCAATGGAAATTTCAAATAAATTCAGAGTAAATATCTACCTGTTATACATTGCTTATTGAATTTTTTTAAAAGCAAGGAAAAAAAGACTCATAGGACTTAGATAAGATTAAAACAGCATGAAAAAGTATCTGTAGATGATATCTGTCTCATTAAAGAATAATTATTCATAAATATATGCACATATACTTTCCATGAGGGTACTCTAATTTATTAAGACCTTTAACACTCTAAACCATCTATCTCATCCACCCAAAATGCTGGGGGCCTTTCTATAGATTTGGAGACTATGTGAACATTAATAAAGTGCATGTCTAGCTACATCATTAGAACAATTTCTTTTGGTGTCATTATGGTGAAACCATTTATAGAGATTTTTTTTTTTTACATCTTAAGATATAATTTGTAAGGATTAACCTGACATGTTCTTCATTGCTAATATCTTTTACAATAATCATTCACCTTTCATTTGTTCTTTGGATGATTAGCAAATTTAGTTTTGCTGAGTCTTTGTTCACTGGTATTTAATGTTTTGCATCCAACAGTGATTTGAATCACTGGTAAATATTAATATCCAACTGAGGTACCTCGCCTCAAGAAGATCCTTAAAAAGGGTCATTATATCAATTAGGGAATTTCAAAAAAGGTGATTCAATTTCTCTGTTCCTACCTTTTAGATCAAAATCATATGTATATAGTAGTAAAAAATCAACATAGGATTTTATATTTAATAAAATTAAGAATGATTCATCTTTGTTGAGTTTTGCTGTCATATCTTTAGGAAGACATGAATTGTATGTTAAATCTTTTGATGAGGAACATTCAACTATTAAGAAATTTGAATCTGAAATTTGGGTATGAAGACATTAGGTGTCTATGGTATCTCAAGTGTAAGAATCAAAGTATATATTCTTGGTGTTGGATTCAGATAACACTTTCTGATCAAACTCATGCAGGTTAATATCTACGAATTCTCTCTTAATTGCTACATTGTGAAAATATAAGTTTTTGAACTGTCAAATCTAAATAACATGAACTAAAACTGCTTCTAAAACATACTATTACATTAGGAAATTTAAAATAAAAACCTAAGGTTTAAATTTTCAATATTTTCATTAGTCTATTTCTGGACATTTATTATAAACATTTGTCTTAGCTTTACTCATTTTAATATGACATCTATCCTCCTCTTTATGTTTTGGCTAATTTGTTGCCAAATTCTTTCCAGCCTTATTTATTTTTCTACTTCCGGTGGCTCTGACCATTCATATTAGACCTCTTAATCTCTCAAATATTCCAACATCTTTACAAAAAAGAAGATTGGCTTGTAGTACGGAGATCAAGTGTTTCCCTATCTAAGACTATGTTGCTACTTCTCTATTATGAGCTTATCCTTGATTCATATTAATTAAAGTGGAATAGAAAGACAGACTATATATGGAGGGTCTGTGAAGTAACTGACAAAAGACGAAGCTTTAGCATCAAATAGAATGGCCAGGAGGTGGAACTAAGATGTCAGAGTAATGTCAGGGATTCACCTGAGTTCTCCCCCAAACCCCTCCAGATACCTATAAATAATTACTCAGTCAAATTCTATAGTTGCAGAACACTTAAAAATGGAGTACAACAATTTTCCAGCACAAGATAAATAGGAAGATAGGTAGGAAAGATCTATTCCACCTGGTGAGAGAAGAGTGCACTACAGTAAGGGTTGGATTTGGTCAGGTAACCTGAAATTTCTAGGAACAGGCATCAGGGTGACTGAATCAGTGGCAGCAATGGTGGTTTCCAGTTCTCTCAGCCCAGAGACTGTCAAGGACAACTTGGAAGGTCAGCAGGAAAATTCTCTCACATCAGTGTGATAGTGGAGCATAGTGCAGCCCTGACCACAGCAGCACAAATCCAGCCCAAGCAGACCAGGAACAGTCCTTGGGAGCCACTGAAACAGGGTCAACTGCTTCAGGATTCAGGGCGGTCACAGATAGTAAAGGGAGTCAGAAGGAGATTACAGGGGTCTCTTCCTCATCACTGAAACATCACTTTATTGATTTACCAAATATTTGGATCTTTCCAGGATCACAATGCCAAGGAAGAATACAAATAGTAGCACAACATAACTTGTTGCCGTAAGGGAGTATGGACCCTCCTCACAGTTCCAAGACAGAAAGGAGTACTTGAAGGTGATCATCTATAGTCCAGAACATAGGGCAGGAGAGTAGGAAAAACCTCTCCTTAGATCATACTACCTAGGTACAACTTGCAGGTCCCTAGTTGTATCTTCAAAAACAGCTTCAAAAATGATCCCAAATCTTGGGACAGTGGGCCAGCACAAATATCTGAAAGGAGATCCCTAATAAAAAAGAGTTTTCAAAAATCAAGTCATAGACTAAGGAAATAAGCAAACAAGAGGAGGAAAAAATGACCATAGAAAATTACTAAGGTGATAGGGAAAATCAAAACATACAGAAGAAAAGTCAAAGGCCCTATATCCAGCTTCCAAGAAAAATGTCATGGGAGAGTTCAAAAATGATTTTGAAAATCAAATAAGGGAGAAAAAGGAAAAATTGGGAAGAGAAATGAGAGTGATGTGGAAAAATAATGAAAAAATGGGTCAACAGCTTGGTGAAGGAGATATGAAAAGAATACTGAAGAAATAACATCTCAAAAACCAAACTGGGTGAAATGGGAAAGTCAAAGAGAAGAAGAATGCCTTAAAAATTCAAAATTGGCCAAATGGAAAAGGAGGTACAAAAACACAAGGAAAAAAAATCCTTAAAATATAGAATGGAACAAAGTAAAGCTAATGACTTTGCGAGAAATCAAGAATAATAAAACAAAACCAAAAGACTAAAAACCAAGAAAACAGTGTGAAATATCCAATTGAAAAAATCAACTCACCTGTAAAATAGAATCAAGAGTGATATTTTGAAAATCACTAGATTATCTAGAACCCATGATGAAAAGAAAAAATCCTTTGACATCATCTTTCAAGAAATTATCAGGGGCAGCTAGGTGGTACAGTGGAGAGAGCACCATCCCTGGACTCAGGAGGACCTGACTTTTAATCCAGCCTCAGACACTTAATAATTGCCTAGGCAAGTCACTTAGCCCCATTGCCTTAAATAAATAAAAAAGAAAGAAATTATCAAGGAAAATTGTCCTGATACTCCAGAAGCAGAGGGTAAAATAGAAATTAAAAGAATGCATTGATCACCTCCTTAAAGAGATCCTAAAAACAAATCTCAGGAATAGTATAGCCAAATTTCAGAGCTTCCAGGTCAAGAACAAAATGTCACAAACAGTCAGTTAATTATCATGGATCCACAGCCAGGATAGCAAAAGATTTAGTGGTTTCTACATTAAAGGATCATAGACTTCAAAAATGATATTCTCAAAGGTAAAAGAGTTTTAATTACAAGAAAGAAATCACTACCCAGAAAATTGATCATACTTCATAAAATAAGAGATATTCAAACTTTCCTGGGAAAAAAAAGAAAATTTGATCTTCAAATACAAGACTCAAGCAAAGCATAAAATGTTAAAATAGTTAAGGCAAATCATAAGGAACTTGATGCTGAACTGCTTATTTTCTTGCATGGGATGATGATACAAATAGTTAATGCAGACTTTCTTATTAATTAGAATAGTTAGAAGGAGTATTTATAGACAGGGTTCAGGAGCAAATTAAATACAAAGGAATAAAATCTTAAAAAGATGAAGTTAAGGGGTGAGCAATGAATGTACTGGGAGAAGGGGAAAAGGGGAGGAAGGACAGTATTTTTTCACATACAAGGGGCAAGAAAAAGCTTTTGCAGTAGAGTGGAAGTGGAGGAAAGTAAGTATGAGTGAGTGAAAAGTACTGTCAATGGAAATGGCTCAAAGAGGGAATAAGAAAAGCACTCTATTGGATACAGAAAACTATATTTTCCTAGAGGAAATTAGGAGGGTAGAAGGATGGAAGAAAGGGAGGGGTGAAGTGATAGAAGGGAGGGCAGATTATGGGAGGGAGTAGTCAAGAGCAAAACATTTTTGAGGCCAACAGCGAGAAAGGACAGTAGAATAGAGGTGGGGAAATAGGCTAGAGAGAAATATAGTTAGCAATAACAACTGTTGGAAAAAATATTAGAAAAAGTTCCTCTGATAAAGGTTTCATTTATCAAACAGAGAAAACTGAGTCAAATTTATAAAAATTAAGAACCAGTCCCCAAATGATAAATGATCAGGAGAATTTAACAGTTTCCAGATGAGGTTATCACCACTATCTATGACCATATAAAAAAAAAGTTCAAACTCACTGAAAAGAAATGAAGATTGGAGCAATTCTGTGGAACTCACCTTATAGCTATTGGATTGATTAATAGGACAGAAAGAGAAAAAGACAAATGTTGGGGAGAAGGTAGGGAAAATGAGATATTAATGCATGGTAAAAGGAGTTGTGCAGTGATTCAATCAATCTGGAGCTATGCTCAATGGACTATAAAACCATGCATATACTTTAACCTAGAAACCACGCCCCCACTGGGTTTTACCCACAAGAGATGAAAAATCAGAAGGAAAAGGGCCTAGATATATCTAGATATAGGTTTATACATATTTTTGTATAGATGCATATACACACATGTACATACACACATGTATATAAACATTATACACATGAATGCACACATACATGCACACAAACATGTGCACATGTATGCACATATGCATGTATACAAGCATGTACTTATGTATCGCACAGACACACACCTACATGCTTGCACATACATGCACATATACATGCACATTCACTGCATGCACATGCACACATACACACATGTGCATGCATATATGCACATACACATGCATATGCATATGCACATACACATGCATATGCACATACATATACATATACATATACATATACATATACATATACATATACATATACATATACATATACATATACATATACATATACATATACATATAGCTAAAGCAACTCTTTTCTGGTGTCAAGGAATTGGAAATTGTGGTGATACCCATCAATTGGAGAATGACTGAACAAATTGTCACTTATGATTATGATGGAATGCTATTCTTATATAAAAAAATGATGAACAGGATGCTCTCAGTAAAACCTGGCAAGACTTGCATGAACAGAGACAATGTAAAATATGCTGTATACAAAGTAACAGCAATGCTGTGACCCAAGATGACTCTGAAGGACTTACGATAATGAATCCTCAGAGGGAGAAGAGATGGTGTCTGAATGCATACTTTTTATTTTATTTTTCTTGAGGTTCCTTTTTTGGAGGCAATCTATTTTTTCTTTCACAACATGAATATTATGGAAACATTTTGCATCACTACATGTTTTTAACATTAAATTATCTGCTTTACCCTATGAGACAGGATGGAGTAGGAAGAAAGGAGAGAATTTATAACTCAAAGTTTTAAAAATGAATGTTAAAATAAGTTTTTACATGTAACCAGGGAAAATGTTAAATTAAATTAAAAAAGGATAGCCAAAAACAACAATTCTATCCTATTTTATCAGCAGACAAGTCCCAACAGTAGATTATCATTGCAATGCCAAGTAGAAATGTAAAATACATCAACAACAGTCTTGTAAAACTGATAAATGCTTCATTGAGGCTAAAATATTAGTTTCCCAGTGAAGAGGTAGAGAAGCTTTATAAAGATGGTTGTGATTTTCTCATGCTTAGTATTTCTTTCTGAATAGTATTAAACTACTTGTCTCATACTCACTTGATATTTGTATATTAGATACCTTTTCCCTTTTCTCTTTAAGGGTACCTAGATGTGAGCTATGACTCAATTCATAAAGCAACTTTGCCTAAGATACCAGGTGAGGGTTTGTTAAAAAAAGTAAGTGGGACAAAAAGGAAACCTCTCCACATCATACACAGATTTTTCAGGACCAACCCTCTTCCATAGACCATAATGATAGAGAACTGCACAGTGAAGGGTGAGTTCTCAGGACTTGTAATCTTTCTTGAGTCATTTCTTGTCTTTTTTTATTTCTAGACTTTTATTTTTGTATTTCACTGACGTTTTTCCATTGGCTACAATCTGTTCATACTCAGCCTGTACCTATCCACTGTGTTCTTATATTTATTTTATATTCTTCAAAAATTATTCTATTCCATGCTTTGTTAGAATACAACAATATTAGACAACTTGTCTTAGAAAAAAAAAAGAAAAGATGGACCTTAAGGGATGATTGATCAAATTATGGTATATGAATGTAAAAATGAAATATTTTTAAAGAAAAGGAAAAATGTCTTAGAGAAATCTGGGAAGGTTCATATAAATTGATTAAAAGTAAAGTTATTAGAATGAGAATAAAAGTTGATACAGTGACATCAGTATTTTCAATAAAAACAAATGTGTAAATGTTAAGAACTCTATTCATAAACCTGAAAATTGATTCAAAGCCTATGATCTTTTTATGCTGGCACCACCCTTTCCCCCACAAGTCCCCTCTTCTCATGACTGAATTCCTTCAAGGGCATCCATTGTGCTGTGTGATTCAATGTAGTCACCCAATATTCCATTCCTCTATCAAGTTTAATTCTATGAATTCATCACCACATCCCTCCTTCCCCATCAATCCACTTCTTAATCCCTTTTAGGTATTATCTTCCCTATATTTTAATTAGGAATATAAGATTTTTGAGGCAAAGAATTGCCAGGCAGTTTTTATTGCTATCTTACTGTGTCTAACACAGTTTGACATATAGCAAATGCTTAAAAATATTTGTTGACTGACTGGCAACATGAAATATGTAGGTCTCTATAAATAAACTCTTTCCTAGCACAAAGAAATATTATACTTTATTTTAGAAGATAAACCAAATGGTCTTTCTTCCATATCTCTGAATTCTTTATCAGAGCAAGATATGCAAAATCTATTTTCCATGCAATTTTTGATTACTTAACTAAAAGGTTCCTAGTTCAACTTCCCTAGTGATTAAATCTTTTACAAATTGCTTTAATAAGAATATTTGTACTTATAGCAAATCATTGTTAATGGAAATAATTATTTTAGAAAAGGAATAGAGTGAACTATTAAATATTATTGGATTGATGACTATTGATGTTTCATATAACTGAATTTGGTTTATCACAATTCAAAAATGAAATGAAAAATATTATTCATATATAATTTATAATTTTTCAATAACATTCAGGAAACATTTAGTAAACTTTCCTAAAAAATAAGATCTATTTTAAAAAAAGAATTTCCCATGACAATATATGAGATTTCACATATTTTGGGAATAACTTCCTATACTTTGTCTTTATATATATAATCAATTTTCCTATATTAATAGTAAAACTAATATTACAGTAGGACTGTATATATATTTAAACATTCACATTTAACATTGTTAGGAAATCAGAAAAAAGTGTAAATATAATCTGAAATAGCTCTATCCAAACAAAATTTTAAACAAATGTCTATCCAAAATAACCCCAAAAAACCAGTGAACCATGACAAAGACTGGATAACATTCCTGAGACTTATTTATGTGGCACATAAACTGAAAACCAGAAAACACTAATCTCATCATATGGTATACTTAAAAAAGGGAAAAATGCATAATGTCTTAGGATCTTTAAGACACTGCATAATATTTCTCCCTTTATCCTTTAATTTTTGAGAAATCAAAAAATGTCACTAAAAACTTAGAATGTCCAAGACACTATGCTAATTATAGGAAATATAAATGGAAAATTAAAATGGTGGTCTTTGCTCTCAGACTTCAGATGTTAAGTCAAATTGGAATGTTTCATGGTATATATATATACAAGGTAGACAGTAATAGATCCTCTTTACTATTTCCAGTAATAAAATCATAAATGTTCATTTTTCAATGGTATCAAAGACTTTGGTGGCAATCATTTTCTTTTCTAGGTCTTTAGTAGTTTTAGCTGCTGATTAGGGGGAGAAGAAATGATCTCAGCAAGTCACATATCATATTGCATTCACACAAAATTTTGTCCTCTGGATAATGAGAGACCATCCAGAAGAGTCTCTCTCTCTCAAGGGTGCTGCTACTCTTTAAATTTAGATTCTTTGACAGCATTATTTTCTCCCCTACTGAGAAAAAAATGGATCCTGAGAACTAAATTATGTGAATATTCCGTTTCAAGATGTGGATCAAGTCCCATCTATGCCTGCTCACTCTTTGGTGCTTCTCTCTTTGTAGTTCCTTAAATATGCCATAGGGGAAATAGTTAACTTGTTGGTTGCAACTTTTGGATCCTGACTGGGCTATATGTTAGTTATCCCTTATTTTTATAACTGGATAAAATATTTTTCAATTCATCTGCTTCTGGGTTATTATCTTTCTTATGATTTCTTGTCTATGAGCTGTCATTGGCAATATGCTTCAGCTTATTTATGACATCATGCATATCTCCATTATCCTCTTGGCAACCTAAGATTTTGATGACTGTGTTTTATGACTTAGAGCCATATGCTACCTCTTTTAACATATCCATGTTAAAAATGGATTTTTGTTTTAGGGAGAATTTCAGGGTCTCTGCATTCTTTTCATTTTCCAAAACTCAGTCCAGGCATTTTTCATGAAGACTGAGAGAAATATCTCATGACATTTAGCCCCAGTAAACATTGCTAATGCTTTGAGAACTGCTCAAATGGACTCCTGACCTATTCTCTGCCCCAGAAGTTTTGTGTTGTGTTCCATGCTTGTTGAGTCACTTCAGTATTAAGTGTTTCAAGTTTTAAAAATTATCTTTAACAATCTTCTGACTCAAAAACATGAGAAAAACCCATTTGAACAAGAATTTTCAGAGCAGTTCTTTTTTGTGGTGGCAAAGAATTGGAAAATGAAAGCTTGTCCATCAACTAGCAAATGGTTGAAAAATTGTGGTATATGAATATAATTGAATATTATTGCTCTATATAAAATGATTTCAGAAAAATCTAGAAATATGTACATGAAGTGATGTTGAGTGGAGTGAGCAGAACTTGGAGAATATTGAACATCTTAACAGCAACATTGTGCAATGAACAACTATGATAGACTTAGCTCTTCTGAGGAATACAGGGATCAAAGATAATTTTAAAAAAATGACCTATGATGGAAAATGTCATCCATACTCAAGAGAAAGAACTATGAAATGTGAATGCAGATCAAAGCATGCTATTTTCTCCTATTTTAAATTTCTTTTTTACTTTTTTGTTCTTGTGTTTTTTTAACTTTCAATAATGATTGTTGGGGCAGCTATGTGGTGTAGTGGATAAAGCACCAGCCTTGGAGTCAGGAGTACCTGGGTTCAAATCTGGTCTCAGACATTTAATAATTACCTAGCTGTGTGTCCTTGGGCAAGCCACTTAACCCCATTGCCTTAACAAAAAACCAAAAAAACCCTGAAAATCATGAGAACCAAGTCAGAAACTTGGTGGAGTTACAAAAAATACTGAAGAAAATATTATCTTAAAAACCAGTGTTGGTGAAATGGAAAAGGCAGTCCAAAAGTCGATGAGAAGAATACCTCAAGTAGGAGAAAATCTCTCTCTGAATAAAATTCCTTCAAATTTAGAATGGAGCTAGGAGGAGCTTATGACTTTGTAATAAATCAGGAAATAATAAAATCAAAAGAATGAAAAACTAGAAGAAAATGTGAAATATCTCAGTGCAAAAACAATTGACCCGGAAAACAGATCCAGGAGAGATAATTTTAAAATTATTGTACTACCTGAAAGTCAAGACCAAAAAGAAGATTCTAGACTACATTTTTCAAGAAATTATCCAGGAAAATTGCCATGATATCCTAGAAGCAGAGGGTAAAAGAGAAATTGAAAGAATGTACTGATCACCTTCTGAGAGAGATTAAAATGAAAACCATCAGGAATATTATAGCCAACTTCCAGAACTCCTAAATCAAGGAAAAACTATTACAAGTAGCCAGAAAGAAGCAATTCAAATGTCATGGTACTACAATTAGGATAACACAAGATTTGGCAGTTTCTACATTACTAGATCATAGCACTTGGAATGTGATATTTGAGAAGACAAAAGAACTTGGATTAGAAACAAGAATTAACTACCCAGAAAAACTAAATATATTCTTTCAAGAGAAAAGATATATACTCAAGGAAATAGAGGATTTTCAAACTGAGCTGAACAGAAGAAGCACAGAGAGGATGAACAGGAAGGGCAAATTATGAGGGACTTAATATATTGAACTGATTATTTTCCTGCATGGGAGGGTGATACTGATATCTCATATAAACTGTCTCACTTATTAGGGCATTTAGAAAGAACACATATAGACAAGAAATAGGAGGGATTTGAATTTGAAAGTAAAATATATTAAAAATATGGAGTTAATGGGAAAGAAAAGAATATACTGAGAGACAGGGAAAGGGGAGGTAGAATGGGCTAAGTGATTTCACATAAAAGAGGCAAGGAAAAGCTTTGGCAATGGAGTGGAGGGGGGAAGGCAAGGAAGAATGAATGAGCTTTCTACCAGAGAAGACAATATACACACTCAATTGGATATAGAAATCTATCTTACCCTAGAGGAAAATTGGAGAAGAAAGAGATGGATAAAAAAGAGGGGTGTGAGGTATAGGTGATTAGAAAAGAGGAAGATTGTGGGAGATGATAGATACAACACACTTTTAAGGAGGGGAAGGATAAAAGAAGAGAGAGAAAAAATGTAATTGGAGGTTGTGGGGGAGGAGAATAGGATAGAAGGAAATACAGCTAGCAATAGCAACTGTGGGAAAAATACTGAAACTATTTCCTCTGATGAACTTATGATAAAGAATGCTATCCATGCCAAAGAAGTAGCTGATGGTGTCTGAATACAGATTGAAGCAGACTATTTTTTTCTCCCATTTTATTTTTCTGGAGGTTTCTCTTTTATAATTGGGAGGTATGCTTATTTTTACAATATGATTATTGAAGTAATGTGAGAAAAAGATTGGATCAGTTCACAATTCCACCAACAGTGAATTGGTGTCCCTATTTTTCCACATCCTCTCCAACATTCCTTTTCTTTCACATTAGCCAATGTGATAGTTATGAGGTGATATTTCAAATTTGTATTAATTTGCATTTTTCTTAGCAATAGCAATTGAATATTTTCATTTTACTATAGTTTAATGTCTTCTATTCTTCACAACCTTTGACCATTTATGAATTGGGGAATGAGTCATTTTCTTAATATATATTGAGAAATAAGGCTTAATTTGCAGTTATTTTCCATCATTTCCTTCTTTCATTACAATCTTGGTGATAGTTATTTTATTTGTGAATTTAAAAAAAACAAGGCAATCAAATTATTCATTTTATATCCTTTAATAATCTATTATGTTTGGTCTTCAATCCTCCTCTTAACCATAGATTTGACAGGTTAGATTTTCTTTGCTCTTCTAATGTGCTTTTAATATCTTCCTTTATTTCCAAATCATACACCCATTTTGACCTTTTCTTGGTTTAGGATGCTATTCTATATTTAAATTCTGCTAAATTGCTTTCCAGATTTCCCAGTAATTTTGGGAAATAGTGAATTCTTGCCCCAGAAATACACAGGGGTAAATGACTACAGTAATCTCCTGTTTGTTAATGATGTTCTTGTCTATATGTGTTTCTTCTAACTGCCCTAAAGAATGGGAAAGTTCATGTGAGTTATCAGTACCACCCTCCCAAGCAGGAAACGAAGCAGCTCAACATCATTAACAAACAACAGATTACTATAGCCATTTATCCCTGTGTATTGCATACCTAATCTATTCCACTGATATACATTCTATTTCCTATTCAATGCCAAATTGTTTTGATGGTTGCCATTTTGTGATACACTATGAAATCAGGTATGGCTAGGTCACCTAACTTCACAATTTTTCTATAGAATCCATTGATATTTTTTACATTTTGATCTTCTAAATGAATTTTGTTATCAAATTTTTCTAGCAATGTAAAATAATTCTTTGATGGTTTATATGGTATGGCACTAAATAAGTAAAATTATTTCCGGTATGGGGAGGCTAGGTGGCACAGTGGATAGAGCACCAGCCCTGGAGTCAAGAGTACCTGAGTTCAAATCTGGCCTCAGATGCTTAATAATTACCTAAATGTGTGGCCTTGGGCAAGCAACTTAACCCCATTTGCCTTGCAAAAAAAACCTCCAAAAATTATATTTAGGGAAGCTTCATCCTATTCATGAGCAATTGATAATTTTTCAATTGTTTGGATCTGACTTTATTGAGGTAAAATGTGTTTTGAAATGGTGTTGAAATAATTTCTGGGTTTTTATTTTAATGGCATTATTTTTAATGATTTTTTTCTTTTATTCTTGCTGCTAGATTTCATTGGTAATACATTGAAATTCCAATGGCTTATATGGGTTTATTTTATGTCTTTCAGTTTTGCTAAAGTTGTTCATTGTTTCCAATTTTTTTTAGTTGATTCTCATGTATACTTAAGGATATCATCAAATCATCTGTTAGTATTGTTTCCTCATTGTCTATTCCATGTTTTTCCAATTTCTTTTTTCTTCTCTTATTTCAATAGCTGGAATTTCTAGTACAATATTGAGTAATGTTGGTGTTTATAGACATCCTTGTTCCCATCCTAGTCTTGTTGTGGAGCCTTCTAGTTTTTTTTCATATCAGATAATGCATGCCAATGGTTTTAAATAGATACTTGATATTCTTTTAGTGAAAGCTCTACTTTTATACTTTCTAGTGTTTTTAATAGAAACAAATGATGGATTTTTAAAGCTTTTTTCTGCAACCATTGAAATAATAATATAATTTTTGTCATTCTTGTTATTCATATGATCAGTTATTATGCTGTTTCTTAATAATGAATCAGTTCTGATTCCTTAATAGTATTTTTCCTTACAACAATTTTCCTGCATCACTTGACAGGTTATCTTCTTATTTTATATTTATTACCTTCTGAATTTAATTTGTATGATTTGTTTATGCTTGATTTTATGTTTGATTTTACGAATTGGCATTAACTTTTTTCATTTTATAATTAAATCTGTTCCTTGTTTTGTAAAGGTATTTCTTCATGGCTATTTTTGTTAAAAGTATTTCC
The DNA here is from genome assembly GCF_037893015.1 of Macrotis lagotis. NCBI lineage: Eukaryota > Metazoa > Chordata > Mammalia > Peramelemorphia > Peramelidae > Macrotis > Macrotis lagotis. The sequence continues at coordinate 182,497,201 of NC_133660.1, read as the reverse complement.
TTCCATTATTCTCTTTCTCTTCCTTTTTTAACTGATGAAACCTTTTATATTTTGTCTGTTTATTTCCCTGAAGCTTAATAAGGTAGAATGTCTACATGCTGGTAAAAACCTAATTAAATTGCTTTCAAGCTTTTCACACAGACCCTCTCAATTAAGTGTTCAAACCTTATACTTCCCAATTCTTAGTATTTTATATTGTTACTTTTACTAACCTTGGACTCCTGTTTCAACTGTTTTGATGTCTTTCCTAAAGCCTTTTTTATTGATTTATTTTTATATTTCTTATCTAGTTTAGATAGGTTATTTTTTTGGCTATAATTTTATAAGGTGGTTTGAAAGTCCTTGATCAGGAGAGCAAAATTATCAGATATATTTTAAGGAAGATTATTTCATTAGCTACATAGAGGTTGAAATAGAAAAGGGAGAGCCTAAAGACATATGTAAGTAGAAATATAGTAATCTAGAGAGAAAATAAACTTTTTAAATCCATGAAAAGTTCCATGAGAATAAATTGTTCCATTCAGATATATAGGTCCAGGAAAAGAATTCGCAGTGGTCAAGAAGTTAAGTAAAGTATAGATATCAGGAACATATGTCTGACTATAACATATTCTGACACAAAAGATACCAAGTAATTATAAATTTATTTGCAGCATCTCTTCTGTAACGCCAAGTAGTCATGAGAATTTTAAAAAGTTAAATACTACTACTACAAGAAAGAAAAGTTTGCCCTATACACTAGAGATTTCTAATCTTCTTACATAATATAATATTGCTATAACAAGCAAAGCAGCAACTAACAATGATCCTGCTTTCAAGGATTTATATTTTATTGATCAAAGACTGAACAGAGGGAGACAACGTGAACACAGAAGAGTAAGTACAAATATGCACAAAAATAAATATAAGGTAATTTCCGTAGGTAAAAGATACTATTGTCAGGAGAAACCAGAATAGGCACTCTGTATGAAGTAGTACATGAAGTAAGCCTCTAATGATACTGGGTATTCCAAATTGTAGGGTAAGGAAACAAGCATCCCACATGCTCAGGCTAGGTTTTGTGAAGACATGAAGATAGGAGACTGTATTATATATAGGAAAGAGAAAATGTGCTGGTTAGAGCCACAGTTTATGACAGACAACAATGTTCTGTAATAAGAGAAGAGTAGGTTGGAACCTTAAAATGGTGGCATTTCAATGCTAAACAGTTTGTTTTCCCCTAGGAGGAATAATAAACCTTTACAATATATTTTTATTATATTTTATTTGTTTTATAATTACATACAATGGTAGTTTCTATAAATCATTTTTTTCAGGGTTTTGAGTTTACAATTTTTTCTCCTTCCTTCCCTTCCTTCCTCCTTCCCTCCCAATTTATGATATACATAGATCAAAATTAAACGTGTTGTGAGAGAAGAAATAAATCCAACAGGAAGAAAGAAAACATTAGAGATATCAAAATTCTGAAATACATAAAATAACTTTAAAAATTTGAAGATAGTAAACTTTGGTCTTTGTTTGACCTCCAGAGATCCTTTTCTAGATCCAGGTGATATTCTTCATTGCAGATCCCCTAAAATTGTACCTGATTATTGCAGTGATGGAATTAGGAATTCCATCAAGTTTGATCATCACTGCATGTTGTCCTTATTATGTACAATGTTCTTCTGGTTCTGATCATCTCACTCAATATCAGTTCATATTCCAATCTTTTCTGAAAACCCATTCCTCATGATTTCTTATAGAACTTTACTGTTCTGTCATATACAAATACCACAGTTTGTTCAGCCATTCCCCAATTGATGGGCAATGTCTCAATTTCCAATTTTTACCACTACAAACAGAGTTGCTGTGAATATTTTTGTACATGTGGAATTTTTACCCCTTTTCATGGTCTCTTCAGGATACAAACCCTGTAGTGATGTTGCTGGATCAAAGTGTATGCATATTTATTTTAATAGTCTTTTGGGTGTAATTCCAAATTGCTCTCCAAAAGGTTAGATCAGTTCACAACTCCAACAACAATGCATTAGTGTACCAGATTTCCCACATTCCTATCAACATTGTTCATTTTCCTTTCTGGTCTTATTGGCCAATCTTAGAGATGTGAGGTAGTACCTCAGAGATGTTTTAATTTTAATTTCTCTAATCAATAATTATTTAGAGCAATTTTTCAAGTGTAGATAGTTTTGAATTCCTCATATGAGAATTGCCTTTGCATATCCTTTGACCATTTGTCAACTGGAGAATGACTTTTTTTGTTTGTAAATTTGACTCAGTTCTTCTATATTTTTAGAAAAGCGTCCTTTGTCTGAAACACTTGTGAAAATTGTTTTCTAATTTACTGTATTCCTTTTGATCTTGGTTACAGTGGCTTTATTTATACAAAACTTTTTAATTTAATACAGTCAAAATTATCCAATTTGTTTTTTATAATGTCCTCTATCTCTTCTTTGTTCCTAAACTGCTCCCTCTACTTTTTGTAGAGATGGTCGCATTCTTCTTTATATAATTTTGATTTAATACATTGAAGACAAAATAATCTGTTTTGGCTATTTCATCTGTAAACAAGAACCAGTTTTGGAAGAAAAGATGGCATGTCAATGGCATGAAGATGATGAATCAAAAGACAATGTCTAAGATTTTAAAAGATCTAGAAACAATTCTGTATGAAAAAGGGTCAAAGAAAATTAGAGGTTTAGTCTAGAATATCCATGGAGTAAGTTGTCGTTATCATTTTCAAATATGTGGACATATCTCATATGTAAGAGAGAAGATCTTTAAAGTTTTTCTAGGAGATACTCTTATCTTTCATCTTTGACTGGAATGCATTTTCTCTTTCACCACCTCAGAATCTATCTCTTTAAGATCTTAGATACAAAAATATCCTGATTCTTCCCTTCCCTGGCCCAACCCTAAACAACTTTAAATGTCCTCTCTCTAAAATTATCAAGTGTTTAATATATTTGAATACATTTGCATCTATTAATTTTATTTAGACTACATGTCATATCTAATATTTGCTTCCATTTTTATAATGAAAATCAATGCAAATAGGGATTGTTTCATTTCTTTGTATTTATATGCTCAGTGCTTACACATAGTAGGTACATAAAAATACTTGCTTCATTGATTAAGGTTTTTGACATGTTATAGAAGATAAGAAAATATATGAACAATGCTCCTAGACCTAATGAGCCTGAACCTAATCTAATAATTTTGTTGGACTAATAATGCATTATTTAGACTTTGGCAAAATTTGTTTCATTATAAACAAAATTTCTTCCATATTATATATTTTATATTATTATAGTAGTATTTTAGACCGAATGAAGATTCAGAGATAAATCAGAGAATCAGAGAATATTAGGGTTAGAAGACAATTTAGATAAGATTATTTAACTTAAGTTTAAATAATCTTTGTAATGAACAACTACTTGCTTTTCAGATTGGACAATATTTCTATCACCAATCAACTTAAATTATTAGAAAAATCCCTATTCAGTATTATGTTTCCTTCCTATAACAGCCTCTTTTGACCATAAGTCTGTTTTCCAAAAGACATAGATTTTGAGGTGGTGGAAGAGGAAATTCATTCCAGCCAAAGATGGTACAAAAATGTAAGATAAGAGTCTCCTGAGTAATAAAGAAAAAGACAATTTTCCTGAGGAATTCAAAATGGAGATTAATCTCTGATAAAGTTGATCAGATCAGTTGGGGTCAAGTTGTATAAGTATATGAAGGATATAAAGAGGATTTTTTTTATTATTATTTTATTCTATTTGAAGAATCCTGAAATTTTTTTTCATGTGTTGTACTCTTTACCAATTTGGTGAAGCCTATGCACTCCTCAGTATGTCTTTAAGTGTGCACAAACACACACACACACACACACACACACACACATGCACATGCACATGCATGTGTACCTACACATAAAAATTACAAAGACTTACAAAAAATCAGTATTGTTGAAAGGAAAACATACTTCTCCCATCCATGTTTATGAATTCCTTAAAATCTAATTAGAAGCCCTCTATGGATTTAATCATTACAAGTTAAGAAAACCATTCATAGAAGCAATGGGATGCTACTTCAGGTAGCTTCAAAAAAGTCTGATTTATTGAGTGAAAATATCAATTACAGATAAATTTCCTATTCTCCTTATATCAAGAAATTATGTTCATGAATTTGTGAATAAAAATATTCATTGACTTGTGACAATCTTTCTGGTGAGATGTCTTTTCACATTTACCCAATCTGATTTTCAAATGACAGACATACAATCTAATGAGACTTTTCAGTTTGGATTAAAAAGGCCCACACTTATGATACAGAGGTATAAACTTGTTGTACCTAAGTTCAGCTCCACACCATGATGACATGTCAGAATAGGATAGTAAAGGAAAGCAAATTGTATCATTTCTATAATATTCCAGTAGATGTCAGTTGTTATTGAATTTAATATTAGAATTTTGTCTAAACAAAGATGTTTGATTTAAGGTGTGGTTATAATTCCTAAGAAGTAACCTATTTTCATAGAGTTTTATATTGTTTCTTGTCAATAATAATTACATTCTACAGAGCATTGCTTGTATGTTTTTTATCCTGAAATCTCTGATATTTTTTTCACTAAGAACCTGAGAAAGCTACCCAACCTTTGCAACAAAATTAATTGTCTTAGTATATACTGGTGACATCACCATAAAAAACAAAACATTTTCAAATAAAGGTGGTGGAATAAAGATCCTACACTATTCATGATTATACATTTTTTTAGAATAGCTAACATTATTATCACAGATCAAGAGCTCAGAGACAGATTTACAGTTCTCACAAATACTCTTCAACTTTTATAGCACAAAATGTCATTTTTAAACAATGAATCATCATTCGCATACAATTTTTCATCAAGCAATTAGTAATTACCATTAGATAGTAGCTCTTATCAAGGAGTTTCTAAGGAATAAAAAAAGCTCACAACTGGTTTGGGGAAATAGCTGCCTTTTACTTCAATATATTTTAGCTTCAGCCGCCTGGTCTCAGCACATATCATTAGCAGCCATCTCAGCGGATACAGTTAATTATCACTATTTCTTTTGGATGATGAATACTAAATAGAGTATTTGCTCTGTTAGGAGGTCTGAAACTGCTTTTGATATAAAAAATGATACCACTGGAAGTATCATGAAGTGGAATTCTTAGGTCTTGTTAATGCACATCTGATTGTTGCTACATGCTGTTTTTAACTGTCTGGGGAGTGTGGTTTTACTAATCATTGCCATAATACTAATGATTCTAGTAGACATTAGTAGAATTTTAAACTTGATGATCTCTTTTAAGCAAGACTTAACATTCAAACTTATCCATGTGTGACACACTGAAAATGAAATTTTTAATGGAAGCTGATGAAAGGCCTTGTCTTTGGAAAATATATTTTCAAGTTGATTATTCTTTATCAAATGCTGAACTTGGAAATTAAAACAAACAAGCAAGCAAACTTGGTTAAGAACATCTTAAAGAAAAGTTGAATAGTTGAATTATGACTTCTGTGACAAGTAGAGTAGGCAGTAATGATTTTGCATTTTTTTTCTTCTGAGGATCTGGAAGTCACAGTGACCCTTAAAAACACAATCTGATTTTGGAAGGAAGGACAGAAATGAATGGAAATAGAGGGCATCCGTTTTGATGAGGGGATATTTGTAGTGGACATGACAGAACATTAGTGCTACTCCATAATAAAACAAAATAGAGTCCTTGTCATATTTCATTCAAGGATAAAGAACAGGAATGCAATTTCATAAGACAGATTTGCACATGCAGCAAAAAGCATAAAGCCTTTTAGTCTTTTCTTATCTAATAACCCTTGGCACTTACAGTTGAGTGCAAAATCTCAGCAGTCTAGAATTATTTGAGTTTTCTGGAAGTCAAAGCAGAAGGTGATCTTTATTAGAATTAGAACAAGGGAATTTGATGAGCAACCTCAGCCCAGGAATAGTGATATCGTCATCAATAAAAATAATTAATGTACTGAGGAATTGAGGAAAATTAAAACAAAATGATAGACAAATGAACAACAAAAAAAGGATAAAAATATTTTCAGTATCCTTTCTTCCTTTCTAGGCCTAAGTGTTTTCTCTATAATTCAAATTTTATCTGCAAAGTGTTCACACAATTTGCTTAAATCACATTTGGTTTGGTCTATTAATAGTAAAAGAATAGTAGCATAGGGTTTCACTTTGATCAATTGAAGGATTATTCTACTTCTTGTAAATAGTAGATATGCAAAAATTACAATGGATTGAATTAAGTAACTCCAAATAAAAAGAATACTGGTAATGAGAAGAAAGAGGGAGAGGGACATGCAAATAATTGCCCCATTTTCTCTTTTGTTCCAAAGCATCATCTGTCAAGGTAGCCAATTCCACTTTTTTTAGGAATTTTTTTAATTGTTTTTTTTCACTCTTCAAGTATTTGGACTGTCAAATGGAATGGAAATTATATTTAACCTTCTTTGAACTAAAGGGCAGAAAGAAGGGGACTGGGTGGAAATTACAAAGAATCAAATTTAATCTTGGTATAAAGGAAAAAAACTTCCAGTAAATTAGTTTTTTTCCCAAATGGAACATATTACTTCAGTATGAGTTGTTTCACCTTCTTTGGAGATGAAATCTGATAGTGAATGAGCACATGTAACATATCCTATCATGTAATTTCAGCTATGGGTTGAAGTAGATGACTATTATCATCCCTCCAAGTCTCAACTTCATTGTGATTCTGTTGAACTTAAGGGAAAAAAAATTATAACCTAAAAGTAGGACAATGGAAAGCTTCTGAGAGGAACTGAAATTTGAATTCAGTTAGGGAAAGAATTCATCAACTATGAAATGTTGGAGAAAGGACACAGAGGTATAGAGAATGAAATGAACAAAGATATCCTTAAGAAAGTCTACAAGATATTTGAAGGTTGATAAGAAATCTCTTTTTTCTGAGTTATGTAAAAAAGGAAATATAAAAAACTACCAAGTGTGAATATACTTTAAAGCAACAGTAAGAAGTTTGGACTAGGGGATGTCTAGGTGGTGGCTAGGTGCTGCAGTGGATAAAGTACCGACACTGGAGTCAGGAGTACATCTCAGACACTTAATAATTACCTAGCTGTGTAGCCTTGGGCAAGCCACTTAACCCCATTTGCCTTGGAAATACCTAAAAAAAGAAGTTTGGATTTAGAGCCTATATTTCTAAATTTGAGAGTTCTATTTTGTTTTAAAAAGAAATTTGACTTAGTCCTCGGATCTATACATAAGGGAGATTGAGCACTAGGAGAATTGAGAATAGATTATAGAGGAGAGAAATTAGAGGCTTGAAGACCATTAGGCTTGCTGAAATCATAATAGCTCACATGCATAATGTAAAGATCATGGAATGATAGCATAGAAGTAAAATGAAGAGAACAAGTGAAAGAGGACCTAGAAGATACTATAGAATTTAAAGTATATGGTGGGTGAGCAGGGAATTAAAAAATTAAAGTTAATTGTTGTTTGTCCTTTGTTCTTGAAGAGATTATGACATCAGGGATGTGATGTTATAACATGCAAATGTATTGGATTTAAAAGATAGAGGACTGTTGTAAAATCACCTGCCTCATTTTCTCCTCCTGAGCTATCTGTGTCAAGATGTCATATATAGATCAGAGCTACTGGAGATGGCACTAGATGCAGTGGGAGATTTTGGTCTTTTTAAGCTAGGATCTTTTATAACATTTAAAAGGGAAACCAAAAAATGCTAAAAATGAAAAAAAAAGTAAAAATATAGATCAGTTCAATGTTCCCAGAGACAAAAATTAAAAAGCCTTGTGAGTTGAGAGTATATGCCAAGGTAAAAAGATATTATTTTTAGTGGACAAACTTCATAGACACTATATATTTTAATATTGCTTATTATTATTATTATTAGTAGTAGTATAATATAGATATTGTCTCAGTAGTGAGCAAGGGAAGTAAAGATCCATGGAAAATGCACAGGGACTATTAAAAAAAAGACACCGAAAATGGCATTTTTACTTACAGCTACAATTTTGAGAGTAGTCCAAATACGAAAGGCAAAGGACATGTAGCCAATATGTTGTTCATTCTAAATGATTTAGTCACTGATTTAATTTTGATTCTATCTATATACAATTAAAGGATTAGAACTTGGAAAAAAATGAAATTATTATTTAGTGTTGAATAGCTCTTCTACTTTAAAATCAGAAAAACCAGTCCCCTAGAAGCTAAAAGTATATTAATACATTCCAGTAATCTTAGTTTCTTGGGTCATTGCTCTTCCACTGCTGAAAATGGCAGTGATCTCAATGTCTATATGGAATAAATTAATATTTTCATTTTATATGGCATGCAATGTAATTTGCAAGAATTTGATAAGAATTGTCCATAATCAATTTATTTTTCCCAGACACAGTGTGGGATGGGGAGGAAAATTGGAGGATGAAAAAATAACTAAGTATATTAATTTTATTCTAGGAATGTATAAATAATTTAAATTCTTTAAAATTGACTAAGTGAATGAATATCAATAGCTTTTTGATGATATCCTTTTATCTCCTCTTTCACTGCATAATACATAAATTCACTTAAAGAAAATTCAAGTTACACAGAAATGTGCATAATGTCATTTTTAGTCATAAAATGAATGAGACCTATATACAGATGACAGTGATTTAAGACTTGAGAAAACAAGTTTTTATTTACCTGCATTTGAAAATACACAGTCTCTAGTCAAGATGCAGTATAAATATTTTGTATTTTTATTGGAAAATACAATATCCATTTACTCACACAACCTTGCCTCCCTTTGCTGTATTATATGACATCTTTATCTTAGTGATAAATTTTATTCAACCCCCAAAATATCCAAAGCTGTCCATTTTTAGTGAAAATTGACAGTAAAACAATTTGACTTCTTAGAAAGTCAGTTTTCACAATGGTGGTCTTGCAAAATTGATCTTTGTATTACAGTGTTTGTTAAACTCAGCTCCATTTTATTCCCTTCAAAAATTAATACTAAGTCTTTAATCAATAAGAAAAAAGCATATTGTAAATTTTGCATACTATTTGGATTCTTTTGAGAGATTATATTAAGTAAATATGGGGAGAACCTATGAAATTCACATAATTCAATCCTCTCCCAACTCCCCCCAAGAGAATTTTGCTTTAATACTATAAATGTATGCTAGAGAAAGTGACTTTTAAAAACTTATGTATTTTATGCCATATTCATTGACATACTCAAAATTTGTTAAAATCAAAAGTGTTCTTTGTTTTACAAAAACATAAACATCATTAACCATTGCTAATAGCATTTACATTCAACTTAATTACACCCAACCAAACTGTTTGCATCATTTGTCAACCAATTTATTTATTCTACTACTTTTATCCAAAATCCTACTTATCTTCCATTCCTGATAAATTATATCCCACTAAATTCCCTTTTTAGTTTAAGTTCATGTGTCAATTTTTAATACTTTTTTAAATATGTTATCTTGATCTCACAATTTTCCACTTTGTGTAAGATCACAGCAAAACATTATTAGAAGAAGAAATAGTATGCTTTTCTGTAGTGTTGTGGTGGAAATAAGGATAGGTAGTTGGGTTCTAATCTTAACCCCAATACTTAATCAACTGTGTGGTCTTGAGCAAGGTATTTTTCTTTTCTTCACTCTCAGGTACCTAATCTGTTAAAAAAATTATATGATTACTCATAATGTAGTTGTGTAGAAAGTCTTTTATTAAATTTGTATCTCTATAATAAAAAATGAGGGGATGGCTAGGTGGCACAGTGGATAGAGCACTGTCCTGGAGTCAGGAGGACCTGAGTTCAAATCTGAACTCAGACACTTGATATAAGTACCTAGCTGTGTGGCCTTGGGCAAGCCACTTAACCCCATTGCCTTGTAAAAATCTAAAAAAAAAAAAATGAGTTGCTTTGGTTGCCGGTGGGGGGGGGGGGAATCAATGAATGAGGACAATTGATCTTGATTTTTCCTGATTTGGAGGCATCTGTTAATAAATGATGTAGACAAACTATAAGAGAAAAAAGTTTTGCTATCTGGCAAATAAAAAAATTAAAATGCTCCTTTTCCCAATCAAACCATTTTCTTCCTTTTATTTTTCCTCCTGAGAGTCATTCATGTTCCCTTATGTCTGATTTTACTAGTCATGCTTTTTTGTTTACTTTTCCAAGACCTGGAACTTCAGCGCTCTGTTGAAGAGCTCTCTATCAATACAGGTTGGCATCAATCTTCCTATTCAACATGAAAAAGAATTTGTATAGGGGCATTGAGAGGATAAAACTTAACTGTAATGATGCAGGTAAAAAATATAAGAGTAAAAAAATCTGTCTTCCTAACTTTCAGCTTGTTGATAAGCTTCTGCATTAAACTTTCATGCTAAATGTACACATTCTCTTTCACTTTACATTTAGTAAATGTTTTTTAAAAATGCTTAAAATGTTTTTGAATTGCACTCAATAGAATTGCATAAAAATATAAAGGAAGAAAGGATGAGCACACAATTTAATCTGTCCCCATAATCAATCTCTATCTTATGTGACCCTCCTGTGACAATTACTATCTCTCCTAGTCTTCCTGACCATTTGCTCCATTTTCCTCATTGGTAAAATCAGCAGATTGGATTAGGTTTCTGAGGTCTTCTGCAGCCTATAGATCTATCTGAATGTATGACTATTATTCTGGTCTTTTATTCTAGCAAAACATTATCAGTAAACATAAAGATGCAGCTGGGATCACAGATATTTAGGCACAATAATATTTTTCAAAAATTGAAAGGGAGAGAATGCATTTATTGTTAACTTTTATATTATTTCTTTATTTCCCATCTAAAAAATTATCAGAAAGTCAGATCTATCTGGTTTGTTTTTCAAAATATATTTTCATTTATTTCATGAAATGTTATCCTATTACATGCAAAAAAATCGTCAACATTTTTCAAAATTTGAATTACATATTCTCCCCCTTCATTCCACCACCTACTTCTAGAGAAAGTAAACAATTTGACATTGATTATACATGTAAAATCATGCAAAAATATTTCTATATTAGCCATGATGCAAAACACATACAAAGAAAATAGAACAAGAACTGTATACAGAATTCATCAGTTCTCTCTCTGGAATTGGACAGCATTTTTCATCATGGATCCTTTGGAATTGTCTTTGATTACTGTATTACTGAATATAAATAATTCATAATTGATCATCAATTCTATCACTACCTAAAATTTTCTTCTGGTTCTACTCTCTTCACTTGTTATCATATTTTTTATGAAATTATCTGTTTATTTCTTATAGCATAATGGTATTCCATAACAATCACATACCACAATTTCTTCAATCATTTCTCAATTAATGAGCATCCCCACAATTTCTAATTCTTTGTCACCACAAAAAGAACTGTGATAAATGTATGTGATAAATATTTTGTGGAAATGAGTTCTTTACCCCTTTTCTTAATCTCTGTGGGATAGAGATTTAGTTGTGATCTATTGCTGGATCAAATATAATGCATGGTTTTATAGCTCTTTGGATATAAGTTCAAACTGTTTTCCAGAGTGGTTAGAATAATTCACAACTTCATGAACCATGCATTAGTGTCAACATCCTCTTCAGCAATCATAATTTTCTTTTTATCCCATGTGGGTCAATCTGATAGGTATGAAGTAGTATCTCAGAGCAATTTAAATGCATATTTCTCCAAACAGGTAAACATTTAGAGCATTTCGTCATTTGGCTATTGATGTTTTGATTTCTTCTGCAAACTGTCTATTCATATTCTTTGACTATCAGCTGGGAAATGGCTTTTATTTTTTAATAAATTTGGCTCAGTTATTTATATTTTTGAGTAAAGAGAATTTCATCAAAGAAACTTACTGTAATTTTGTTTTCATTTTGGCTGAATTTGTTTTGTTTGTGCAAAATATTTTAATTTTATTGAATCAAAATTATTCTTTTCAATTCCCATGATTCTCTCTGTTGGCTATTTCATTATAAATTCTTCCACTAATAATAGATTTCCTAGGAATAATTTTCTAATTTATTTCCAGATTCCCTTTTAAGCATTAATTATTTATCCAATTTGAACTTAACTTCATGAGGTGTTGGTCTATGTCTAGCTTCTGTCAAACTACTTTTGAATTTTCTCAGCACTTTTTGTCAGTGAGTTGCACCAAAAACGTTTAGATCTTTGGGTTTATCAAGCACCATATTACTAAGGCTATTTAATACTGTACATTGTATTACGAATCTATTTCAGTGATTCACCATATTATTCTTTAGGCAGTAATAAATGGTTTGTTGATTACTAGTTATAATGCAACTTAAGACCTGATATAACTAGGCCACCTTTCTTCACATGAAGCATAATAGATTCTATTCCAGTCCTTTATTTAAAATTTGTGTGTATCTCTCTGTTTCAAGAGTGTTTCTTATAAATAACACTTTGTTGGATTCTGGTTGGTAATCCATTCTACTTTCTGCTTCTTTTATGGATCAACTTATGCCATTCAACATTTGTAGTCATAATTAGATTATTAACTGTATATTTCTGTCCATTCTAAAATTTGTTTATCCTTCTCTTTCACTATTCTTTTTCTTGTCCTTTCTCTAAAATTTGTTTTGCTTCTAACCACTGCCTCTTTAAAAAAACCTCTCTTCTCTTTTATTTCTTGTATCATTCTCCAGTTTCCCTCATATTCCTTTTATCCTTTCCTTCTTACTTCCCTTTGGGTAAGATAAATGTCTATTACTAATTGAATGTGTATGATCCTGACTGTGACTTCATGATATTTAAATGGATTCTTTTGTTTACTTGCAAAATTTCCTCTTTTACCTGGGATGTCTGGAATTTGGCTACAGTATTCCTGGCAATCAGAACAAAAAGAAAAAGAGCATGAGAAAAAAAATAAAACAATTATAAAAAGTAAAAAAAATGTCTTTTTTTGCATTCAAACTCCATAGTTTTTCTCTAGATGTGGATACTATTTTCCATTATGAGTCTTTTAGAATTTTCTTTGATCATTGCATTGCTGAGAATAATGGTCTATATAATAGTTGATTATCATACAATGTTGATTTTGATCTATTGAACACAATGTTCTCCTGGTTCTGCTTACTTCATTCAGCATCAGTTCATCAAATTTCCAAATTTTTCTGAAATCCTCCTGCACCTGATTTCTTACAGAACAATAATATTCCATCACATTCATGTACCATAATTTGTTTAGTCATCCCCCAAAGTGTGAGTATATGCTCAATTTCTAATTCTTTGCCACTACAAAAAGAGCAGTTATAAATATTTGTTCATGTGGGTCTTTTCCCCTTTTTTATGATTTCTTTGGAATACAGGCCTATTACTGTAATTACTGGGATCCATATTGGCAAAAAAAAGTAGTCATGACAGACAAAATCAAAAGTCTTTAATATATAGATAGATATAGATATAGATGATATATAGATATAGATGATATATAGATATATATAGATATAGATATAGATATAGATATAGATATAGATATAGATATAGATATAGATATAGATATAGATATAGATATAGATATAGATATAGATATAGATATGACATAGATATAGACATAGACATGATATAGACATAGACATGATATAGACATAGACATAGACATTGGCATAGGCATAGGCATAGGCATAGGCATAGGCATAGACACAGACATAGACATAGACATAGATATAGATAATATATATATATAGATATTGTTATAGATATTGATATTGATATAATATAAAATAAATTTTGTTTCTAAAGACCCAAAAACCATTTTATATTCAAAAAAACTAAACCAAGAATGATTATTTTGGCTTTACATGCAGGTCTTTATCTTTTTTGCCAGTCATTACATATGTGAAGTTCTTTTTTCTAACAGTTATTTAATACATTATAGATCCCTTGTATTTAACTTTCTATAACACAGAATATACTGTATGGTCGACTCATAATAAGAGGAAAAATGATGAGGGAGAAGAAATTGATTGTTACTGGAAACATCAATAACAAAACAAAACAAAAAGCCTTATTAAAAGATCTAAACTTATAAAGTTGTTCTAAGTTGTGTTTATTTAATACAACTTCTGATATTTTACAAATAAATTAAATCCTAGTTCTACCTCATTGGAATTTAGAAGTATGAGAAAATATATTTGAAGTTAAAAAATAATTTGCATATGTGGACAAAGCCTATGCCTCAGATAAAAATCCTGAAAACAGTAAAATAGTATCCTATATTTGTAAAACAGAACTGATCTAAAATTAAAGCCAAGCTCCATGCTTATGACCGAAACCTAATTTTTTAGTTCCATAGTCAATTTAACTATGAATTAAACTATGATAAAATGTACAGTAAATATTGTACTAAAAATGAAACCTAGTGTAGTTGATAAATTATTTTCAGGAGGCATAAAGTTTGTAATGCAACAATTTCCCTTTTGACATAGTTTATCAGGGTACTTTTTATTCATACTTATGTAGAATTCTTTACTAGATGTGTGTGATTTCACAAAAGGGACATTAAGTGAATAACTATCATTTTTCCTGCATATGATATATTTATGGTGAAATATAATACAATAATTAAGGTACATAAAATATCAATGATAAGACCCTCAAATTGCCTATAGTTAAAATTGATGAGTTGATTTTATTTATATAAAAATGGACATTAATTAATGCTGATATGATTTGGGATTTGCATAATTATATATAATGTTCAGATCAATCTGACAATGCTTCATCATAATTATTACCACTGTAATATACAACAAGAAAATTGAGCATTGCCCAATTTTCTCTGCCCTAGGCATATGTGAATTGTCTACTTAAAATCAACAGAAATCACTTGATACTCAGTGGTAAAACATGCTTAATAAAGAAAATACTTTACATTATATTGAAAGAATATTTTCCAAAAGTACTCTTAGTGAAACTTAAAAAATAGACTTTAGATTTGACTTCTAGTTCTTTCTCATTTGTTACCCCTTCTATGAACTAGGTTAAATATAGTGATAATTCTGATAATTAAATGGCAAAATGAATAAAGTAAAGCAGAAGGAATCAGAAGGACAAGAGCTCAAATCCAGCCCCAGGCACAAACTGTGAAACTCTGAGCAAATCACTTAACATCTGTCTTTCTCAGTTTCTTCAGTGATAAAATGAGAATAATAATGGGACCAAACACCCGAGTTAATGTGAGGTTAAAATTTGTGAAATACTTTGTAAACCTTAAAGTTCTATAGAAATGCCTAGCTAATATTATTCAGTGAGTGACCAATACAGGTCTGAAGTCAGTGACTGAATCTGATACTTTATTTAAATGACTATGATTGCTTCAGCCATATATTACTCATCATGTGAGGTTCACATATTAGAAAGCTATGCTTCATCAACTGCCACTGAAATGTAATCAGTATTATATATCATGTGCATTGTAAGAGAATGTGACTAAAGTGCAATGGAGAAAAATTTAGACTGAGTCCAAGTAATCTCAGAGTACTATCTATAGTAGTTGAAATGATTTTATTGATAGCATATTAAGTTATTCTCTTCAGGAGTTAGCAAAATCCTTGCTAGAAATAATATTACCGTGAAGATAATAAAGACTATTTCAGTTTTCTCACATCTCCCAAGAGAAACTTAATACAAAGGGGGGAAGAATTAGAAAATAAGTCAAGATGATGAAGAAAAATATAGCATACAAGCACAACTTGTGAATTTAACTTAAAAAGAGACTATAAATTTAATGACAACTAAAAATAGAAGAGGAATAGTTAACAGGAAAATTCTTTTTTAGATAATTTCTCTGCTAAAGTTTCCCTTTCAAAGGGAATTGAATTCAAATCTATCAAGGATAAGAGCCATTCCTTAATTGATGATCTAAACATATGAATAGGTACTTGTCAGAGAAAAAAAATATAATCTCTCAACTGCCATATAAAAGTGATCCAAATTACTAATAGAGAAATGCAAATTAAATAACTCTGTAATTCTACTTTATAAAAAAATAAACTTGACAAAAATGGATAAAAGATTAATATTTAAATGACTTAGAAAAAACAAGTACATTAATATAACATTAGATACAAGTTGTTATTGTCTTTCTAAAAAAGAAATTTAGATTTAGTCCCCAAGTTATTGAACTATGCATGTTCTCCAACATAGCATACATCCTAAAGAAATTATAGAATTTTGGAAAAGACTCATATGCAACAAAATAGTTAGAGCAGGGATTTTTTGGAAAATATTAAAAACCTGAAAAATAAGGGGGGATGGTAATTTGGCAACAAGTGATCAAAGCATGTTCTATGAAATTAATGGAATATCATTTTACTATAAGAAATAACGAATATCATTCAGAAAAGGAGAATAATTTAAATGAGGAAAGCAACCTTTTAATTGCAAATAATATTGAAAACCTTAAGAATTCCAATGAATGACAACCATGATTCCAGAAGACTGATGGATTCCTACATTTTACATGAAAAATGTGAACATTTGTTTTCCTTGAGTATAGATATTTTAAAGGATTTTCTCATTTTTAAATGGGTGGGGAAATAAATTAAAAACATTAATTTTCAAAAGTAAAAAAAATCAAAACTCCCAAAGAAATATGAAGAAATTTTTACTTAAAGTAACACTGATAAGATATGAATGTTTATCAGAAATATCAAATCCCACTAGGTGCTGAAAGATGCTTGCTATTATATTCCATTGTGTCTATTGGAATTAAATTACCTTTTTTAAACAAATGAACAAATCAATGTATAGCAAGGAAACAATATAAAAACTAACAGACTGCCTTCTGTGGGGGATGGGGAGAAGGAAGCAAGATTGGGGAAAATTGTAAAATTAAAAATTAAAAAATCTTTCGTAAAAAAAGTGAAAATAAAAAATGAACAAATATTTATTGAGTTTCTACCTCTCCTTTTCTTTAGAATATTTCCATTATACAAAGTCTATGTTTTCAGAATGCAAGAGGAAAACAATGGCAGTTCAGCAGCAGCTGCCAAGTTACTGGTGTCAAGAGAATAGTTCAGACAAAGATGTCCCTAGTGTTTGAGCAATGGCACATAACTCATATCCCAGGAGCTAGAGAAGACAGAGAAAACCTGTTTGTACACCTGTGCTTCATAATCTATGATATATTTAAGTCATACACTTTCAAGCACTTATTGAATTGATAGGCTTACTAGTGGAGAAATGAAGGATTCTCTAGAGACCACCTAAAAGTTGAACTAAAACTTAGTCTAGTGAAACTGTGGCCAAGAAAGGTTTTCCTAAAGACCTAGCTCATTAATAAAAGAAACAGGAACAGTATCTTCTAAGTTCATGCTGTTTAATGTAAAAGTACCCTTAAAATGCAATAATGATTTTGTAAACTAGAAAAGAACACAGTGCAGGAAAAATGATTAAAATGGCAGTGTGAAAAATTATAGAACTGATTACTTCCATAAAAAAAAATCTAAACAGGTAACTGATAATGCACCCAGAAAGGATAGTAAAAGTGAACTGAGCAAAGGCTCAAAAATATACTCCATCTAGTGCAAGACTCTACAAAAAAGATAACCAAGTGAGAAGTGGGTGGAGGGATTAGATTCAAGAATCTAATGCTAATTCAGGTAAAAATTAGAAGTATTGGAGGACAGGAGAGGCATCATTCCAGAAAAAAATAAGACTCCAGCAACACTGAATCCTGGAGGAACGTTGTCAGAAAAAAATAGAGGCACAAAGATGCAAAAATCATGCTGAGAGTTCACAAATAGACTTTAAAAAGCTATTCCTCAGGGCAGCAAGGTTGCACAGTGTGACCATTGGCCCCAGTGTCAGGAGGACCTGAGTTCAAATGTGACCTCAGACACTTGATACTTATTAGCTATATGACTTAAGACGAGTCACTTAGCACCATTGTCAAAAGAAAAAGCTATCCCTCCACAGGGAGGGAGGCTAGCCAAGGTTAATGCAATCATCAAGTTGCAATAAGAGGGGAATATAATAGCAAAAAGAGAAAAGATATAAGCTCCAACTTCAGAGGATTAATAATTAAAAAGGAATGCAAGTTCAGAAAAAAACAGAAATTTTTATCATAACTTTAAAAAAAAAGAAAATGAAGATGAGGATTGAACCACTTCAATTAGACATTAATAGTATTTTTCATGTTCTCTCTTTTTAATAAAAAAGCACCTAAGGAGAAAAATAAATATTGAGGGACATATACATTTAGGAGTCATGACTTTGAATATAAATAGGATGAACTCACCCATAAAATGTAAGGGTGGAAGCAAAATAGATTGGAAAGCAGATTCCAGTAATAGTTTTTTTTCCAGAATGACACTCAAAAGGTAAATTTTCACCCACAAGTAAATTAAAGGGATGACACAGAATTTATTAATTTTCTGACAAATTCAAGAAAACAGGGGGAAGTGATAAAGATCTCAGATAAAACAATAGTAAAAGTAAACATGTATAAAAATTATAGGTAGAGAAATATCACTATATAGGCACTACAGCAACAATAGCATATATATATATATATTTATATCTACATTTGTATGAGTGTATAAGGAAAAACTAAGCAATTAATATGGAAAAATAAATGTCAAGATACTTCAATATGTACTTATACTCCTACATAAATTATCCAAAACAATTTTAATTATTTGAAGAGCATTTTTGTTTTTATTAATATCTTCTATTTATTACATAATTATAATGTCATGTACCTTTCTTCCTCTCCCTCTCAGAGATTTGTGCCATAAAACAAATAGTATTTTTAAAAGAAGAAAATAAATCAGCACAACAGATCAATTCAAATGCAATGTATAATTTCAATATGGACTGTCCATATTTATAAAAGGATTGACTTTAATAATTATGTTACATTCACTTCTGATTTTTTTGTGTATTATTGTATTGATTAAGCATATTGTTTTCATGTCATTGCTTTCTCTCTGTTATTTTACACAAATCTTTCTGTGTTTCTATGTGTTATTATCATTAATTCTGTTTAAATGTGGCTTTATGTGATTAAAAAATCTGTCTAAGCTAAAAAAGTTCACTGTAAAGGACAGGATGACTCTCAGAGACACTCCATAAAAAGCAGATGGTTGAAAGAAATGCTTACATTGCCCCTAATACTTATGTTGGATCTCCTCAGGTATTATTTCAGTTTCAAGCAATGCTTATATTTTTTCAGTTCCCCCATATAAATTTTCTTACCTTTTGATATATATCTCAAGATGATTTTTTTTCTTGGAGGATACCTACTATTTGAGACAAGTTAGACAAATATTCTTAGACTTTTGGTTGAGCTCTCTCTCTATAAAATAACATCTTAAAGTTAGGAAAGGATACATCCCTTTCTTTCTAGCTCTCTCTCTCTCTCTCTCTCTCTCTCTCTCTCTCTCTCTCCCAAACTTCCTAATAAATTATTTCAAACTTTTAGATGTGTTTTAATGAACAATACTTCTGTGTGTATCACATAAATTACTTAGAGAAAAAAACCTAATATTCTAAAATCTTCACATACCACACTTTGGTCATTTTCCAATCAATAGACATCCTTGTTTCTAATTCTTATGCTATCACAAAACTGGAACTATGGTGTATATATAGGGACTTGCTTTTTATCCATAGCTTTCCTGATGCACAAACTCAAGAACGTACTATCTATTTAAAACGGTACTAATACCTTAGTCATGTTTGCTATCCAAAGTGGGTTATAACATTTCCCAGATCCCTCAAAATGTATTTTTGTGAGAAACGTGGAGTCAAGAAGACAGAATAAGGCAGGAATCCTGAATATTCCCAAACTCACTTCCAAATAAATATAAAACACTTCTTCAAAGTAAATACTAAGGAGACAGTATTTCCAGCAGGTAAAAAGAGATGATTTAAATATCATGGAGACATAATCAGTCTTATACAGTATTTAATAACATCTACATTAAAAAATCAGGAGACCTGGAAAAGTTGTCTTATGTTAGGAAAATTTTTTACCTCATCTTTTAGTGGGTTATGATTATTCAGTATGTCCATACATATAAATGAAGAAACACATACACAAAAAACAGCAAAATTTTTAGGGGGAAAAATAGATATTAAAGGAAAAGAGGACTTTCAAGCATTTCTGATGAAAAGAACTAAAAAGGAAATTTGATTTTCAAATACAAGACCCAATAAAGGTATAAAAAGACAGGAAACAGGAAAAATATATGGGATTCAGTAAGATTAAACTACATCTTGATACAAGATGATATTTATAATTTTAAGAACTTTATTACTATTATAATAGTTTTTAAAAGTATACATAAACATAAGAGGCAATATAAGTTGACTTTGATGAGATAAAATTTAACAAATATGGGGTGAGAAAGCAGATTGAGAAAGAAATGAAGGGAAAGGCAAAATGGAATAAATTATCTCAAATGAAAAGGTGAGAAACACCTGCTACAATGGAGTGAAAGATGGGGTAGACATTCACTTGGACTTTATTCTCATCAGAATTGGCTCAGGAAAAAAAGAATATCACATACTCAGTTGGGCATGAGAATCTATCTTAATTTATAAGGAAATAAGCAGGGAAACTGATAAGAAAAAGGAGGGGAAGGATAGAAGAAGGTCAATTGGAAGAAAAGGTGGTGTGAAGCACAATAATGGTGAGAAAGGGGGTGAAAGGAAAGAGAGAAGGATAAATGGAAAAAATAAGATGGAGGAAAATGCAAAATTAGCAATCATATTTGTGCATGTAAATTGGAAGTACTCACCCTTAGAACAGAAAAAATTTGAAAAGTAAATATTTTTTGAGAATTTTTAAAAATTATTCTACAAAATTTTGTTTAAAAGAAACATGCAAAGGAGAGAGACCCACACAGAACATAGGAAAAGGGACTGGAACAGAATCTTAAATATTTCAGCTGATATGAATTAAAAAATAGCAATCATGATCTCAGATGAAGCAAAAGCAAAAATAGATCTAATTAAAAGACAAAAGTAAGATAATTACATCTTATTCAAAAGCAACATAGACAATGAAGTAAGATCAGTGCTAAACATATATGCATCAGGTTATTAATGGAAAAGTTAAATATGTTATAAGAATAAGTAGTAAAATTATATTATTGAAGTTGTAAATTAACTTTATAGTCTCAGAACTAGATAAATCTAACCATAAAATTAATGAAGAGATTAAAAAGTTGAATAGAATGTATTAAAAAGTTAGATATGATAGACTTCTGGAGAAATAGACAGAAATATACTTTGGGTTTTTTGTCCTTGACTGTATATGGGATATACATAAAGATTTACCATGTATTAAGGCACAAAAAGTCCACAACCAAGTGCAGAAAAGCAAAAAATATTAAATACATTTTTTACAGATCATATGACATTAAAATTAAATTCAATAGCCCCATGAAGATAGATCTAAAATTTGTTAGACACTAAATTATCTAATTCTAAAAGAATGAGGATCAGAGAACAAATAATAAAAACAATAATTTTATTAAAGAAATTAATGAGATAACACTAAATTTTATGGAAACAGTCAGTCATACACATAGGAAAATTCATAACTCTAAACACTTGAATGAATAAACTATAGAAAGAACAGATCAATAAATCAGTCATCCCACTAAAAAGAAAGCAATAGAAAAAGAACAAATTATAAATCTATACTTAAATATCAAACTGAAAATCCTGAAAAGCAAGAGAAATAAAAATTAAACTGAAAATAAAGAAATCATTGAATTTATAGTTAAAAGTTGGTCTTAAGAAAAAAATAAAATTGTTAATTTGATTTATAAAAGAAAAAAAGAAAAATTTCAAGTATGAAAAAGGAAAGTGATGAATTTGTTCCCAATGAAAAGAAAATTAAAACAATTATGTTATTTTGCATAAGTTAATAAACATTTAAGAAATATTTAATTCAGTTATATAAATTATTTATAAAACAAGAAAATAAGAAATCCTACCTCAGTCCTTTTATGATACAAATGTGGTGTTGAAGTATATACAAGGAAGAGTGAAATAAAAGAAAGAAAACATAGATTTCCCAAATTAATATTGATTCAAAAAATAATTAAAATATTAGCAAAGAGATTAGAGCAATATATTACAAGGACCATATACTATTGACTTGGTAGAATTTAAACCAGGAATACAAGACTGGTTCAGTCTTAGAAAAACTATCAACATAATTGACAATATCAATAATAAAACTAAAGAATAATATGATTATGTCAATAGATGAAGAAAAAGTTTTTGAGAAAATACATGCCCATTTTAACTAAAAATGCTAGAGAGCATATCCACCTAAAATCACCAGTAGAAATCCATGATGAGGATAATTCAGAAGCCTTCCCAATAAGACCAAAATTGAAGTAAGGATAACCATTATCAGTAGTATTCATCAATAATGTACTAGAAATGTTAGTTATAGCAATCAGAGAAGAAAAAGAAATTGAAGCAATTCGAATGGGAAATGAGGAAAAAAACTCACTCTTTGAAGATGGGATATGATAATATATTTCAAGAATCTTAAAGTCAACTAAATAAACTAGTTAAAATAATTAAAAATTTGGCAAAGTTGCAGGTTATAAAATTAAACCACACAAATAGTCAAAATTTCTATGTATTACCAAGAAAGTACAACGAAAAGAGGTTGAAAGAAAAATTCCATTAAAAATAGCTGCAGATAATATAAAATACATGAGACTCTACCAACCAAGACAAATAAAGAAGTAAAGTTAGGAAAAAACTTTCACCCAAATAAAATTATATCTTAACAACTGGAAAAATATTAATTGTTCAGTGTTAGGATTCACCAAAACAATTAAAATGAAAATTCTACCTAAATTAATTTACTAATTCAATGCCATACCAATCAAACAGAATAATTTGCCTGTCAGATCTATGAAGAAGGGAAGGATATAGGACTTAATAAGAAATGGACTTAGAAAATTTTAAATGGATAATTTTGATTATATTACATTAAAAATTTTTCTGACCAAACACAACTAGTGCAGCCAAAGTCAGAAGTCAAGCAGAACACTGGTGGGAAGGTGGGAGATGGGTAATTATAGCAAATGTCTCTGATAAAAGCATCATTTCTCAAGTATTTTGAAAACTGAGTGACATTTATTAAAATATGAGTCAATCCCAAATTGATAAATTAGCAATTGATATGATTAAGCAGTTTTCAGATGAATAAATCAAAGTTATGTATAGTGATATAAAATGCTCTATTATTGATTAAAATTGCAAGTCAAAATCATTTCGAGGTACCAGCTCATACCTATTAGATGGTCCAATATAACACAAGAGGAATACAATAAATGTTGAAGAGATTATGGGAAATTTTGGAACACTAAGGTTCTAATGAACTGATCAAGTCTTTCTGTATAGATATTTAGAACCAAGATGAAAGGTCTACAAAACATTTCCATAACCTTTGATTAAGCATTACCCCTATCCTGTCTATGTCCCCTCAAAAATAAAAAGTGGGGACCTATTTTTATAAGAACATCTATAGCAGGTTTTTCTCCAGGGTGACAAAGAATTGGAAATTGAGGGGATGTTCATTAGTTGGAAAATGGATGAACAAACCATGGTATATGATTATAAGGGGATATTATAATGCTCTAAGAAATGACCAACAAAATGATTTCAGAAAAACTAGAAAAGCCTACATGAAATTGATGCAGAGTGAAGTGGAAAGAAACAAAACATCATACATAGTAACAGTTGTATTACACGATGAAAAACATTGAATGACTTAACTATTCTCAACAAAACGATTCAAGACAATACCAAAGAACCTATGATGAAAAATGTTTTCTGCTTCTAAAGAAAGAACAGATTGCATCTGATAGATGGAAACATAGTTTATTTTTAATTTCTTTCCTTCCTTCTTTCATTTTTAGCACAAATTTTCTTCCACAAAATGACTAATTTGAATTAAAGTTGATATATTTTAAATAATTGCATATGTACAACCATCTATCAGATTGTTTACGATCTCAGGGATTGGCTAAGTGAGAGAGAGAAGGATATACTTAGAAACTCCAAAATTAACAAACAATGAATGTTAAATTGTTTTTAAATGTAATTGGTAGAGTTAAAAATATGTATTAAAAAAGATTAGTGAGTTTGTCACTAAAAAGAATTTTGAGAATTTTTGTTTCAGAGCCAAGTTGGCAAAAGAGAAGATAGGAAGTTCCTTGAGCTTTTCCCAGTTTTTCTCTGAAACAACTTTTAAATGAAAACTCTAAACATACTCTAGAGTGGCAGAACCCACAAAAAAGACAGTGTAAAACATTTTTTAAGATCAAGATATCTTGAAAGGGCTTCAGGAAAAGTTTGTCTCAGTATAGTAAAAGGGAAACACAGTCCAGCACAGACAGTAAGCAGGAAAGACAAGGAAAGGCTTTTACCCATCGTGCAGATCAGTAACTATGGACCCTTAATCTCAGTTTGGCAGGATAGTGGCACAGCATGCCAGTAGTGAGGACCCCAGGCCCAGAAGGCAATCCCTGTAATGTTGGCAAAACAGGGAGGACTGGGAGCAGGGTACCAGCACCTGGGGCACCAGTGCAGAAAGTCAGTGACTAGATTTCTAGGCTCCAGCACAAGAAGCTTAGGACCGTGCCCCAAGTAAACAGAAACAGAGCCCCACTTTGAGAATGAGTTGGGGGGAAGAAACGCTAACCATAGAAAGCTACTGTAAATGACGGGAAAGAACAAAATGTCATCTCAGAAGAGGAAATCAGCGGTGAAATGGTTATATGTGAAGCCTAAAAGGGGACAATAAATTGTTTTCAAGTTCAAAAAGTCCTCTTAGAAGAACTCAAAAAGATTTTTTAAAATGAAGTAAGAGAAATAACGAGAAAAATTTGGAAAGGAAACAAGAGCTATGTAGGAAAAGTTTAGAAAAGGAAGGAAAAATTGAAGAGAACAATAACTTTAATAGTAGAATTGACAAACTGAAGGTTTTGAGCAGGGGAATAACATGATAAGAATCTGTGCTTCAAGAATATATATTTTGGGCCAGCTAAATGACGCAGACACTTGAGTCACGAGGAGCTGAGTTCAAATCTAGCCTCAGACACTTAATACTTACTTAGCTATGTGATCTTGGGCAAGTCACTTAACCCCATTGCCTTGCAAAAATCCCAAATATGTATAATATATATATATATATATATAAATATATATATATATATATATATATATGAATTTGACAGCTGTGTGGAGTATGCATCGGCAAAGACACTTTTGTAAAGGAGACTGATTTGGAGTCTATTGAATTAGTATAGGAGAGAGGAGATGACAAACTAAACAAGCTGGTAGCCATTTGAATTAAGAAAGATAAGATGCTTGTGACAAATATTAAGGAGAAAGAATAAATCAGAATCAGCAATCAACCGAGAAAGCTGAGGGCAAGAGAAGGTTCAAATTATCTGGGTGCTTTTAAGGATGGAGGAATACTAGACAGAAATATGAAAATTAAGAGGATGAATGATTTTTGGAGGAGAGATGCATTCCATTTTGGTCCTGTTGAGATTGAAGCATCTATGAGTGATTCTGTGGAGCTCTCAAGTAAACAATTGTTGAGGTTGGACTATAGCTAAGGAGAGAGATAGAAGTTATACAGAGATTTAGAGGTGTTCCACAGGATCATTTAAATCTGTGGAAATTGATGGTATCACCAAAAGAGAGAAGCTGTAGGAGAAGAAGAGAAGAGACTCCTAGGATAAAGCCATATAAGTAGTTTACAGAATATGATCTAGCAAGGAAGATTAAAAGGAAGTAGTCACAAATGTATGTAGGAATAGAATCAGGATTAAAAAAAATATATCACAAAAGACCTGGGAGTAATTGTTCACCTTTTGGCCAGGGTACATTTGAATTACCCAGGGGTTCTAGGACACCGCAAATATTTCCCATTGTGCTCCTATAAAGCACTAGTTAAACTTGATGCAAATGAAAGGTAATATCACTCTGCCAAGGCTTGAACTAGTCACATGAAAGGAACCCTAAACTTTTCAAAATCCTGTGTTTTTTGCCAGTATGGGAAGAGAGGAAGCAACTAGGATATCAATAATAAATGTGAAGTGTTTTTTTTTTTTTTTCCCTCAGCATTTTTCTGCAAGGCATAAGAGAGAAGGAAGTGTCAGGGTTTCTCCTGCACTCTCCTTTTCCTTCCCCCTCCCTCATTTCCCACCCCATTAAACACACACACACACACACACACACACACACACACACACACAGACAAAGAGCAGAAATTTGGTCATAGTGACATAAATATCTTCATTCAAAATCTCCAAGATCACAAGAGGACAAAGCCAAATGACCAAGAGAGGTGGGGTGTAGAAAACTGCATTTCTTTGTCTCATGAGCACATTCATGTGATAAAAGCACCAGGAGATGAATGGATACAAAAAGGGGCAGCTAGGTGGGGCAATGAATAGAGCACCTGCCCTGGAGTCAGGAGTACCTGAGTTCAAATCTGACTTCAGACACTTAATTACCTAGCTGTGTGGCCTTGGACAAGCCACTTAACCCCATTCGCCTTGCAAAAACCTAAAATAAAATAGACACAAGACACTGGTGGTCCTTACCTCCCTACCCTCCTCCCCCACCTTTCTAGTCATATTCTTTCTACCCAATCTAATTTTATTCCTCATAAACATGTTATTCCATATTTATTCCTCATAAACAATGACTTTGAAAAAAGTAAAATTGACAAAATGGAAAAGCAGATACAAAAGCTTACTGAAGAAAATAAAACCTTAAAGATTAGATTTGGATAAGTGGAAACTAATAATTCTATGAGACATCAAAAATCAGTCAAAATCAAAACACTTGAAAAATAAAAGAAATTGTAAAGTGTCTCATAGGAAAAAGCAACCTGGAAAATAGACAGATATATAATAAATGAATTATTGGACTACCAATAAGCCATTTCAAAAAAAAAGAGCCTGAACAAAATCTTTCAAGAAATTGTCAAGGAACATTGCAATGATATCTGAGAACAAGAGAGCAAATATTTCTTGGAAATTGTTCATCTTCTACTATTCTATAAAAAACCCTGAATGGTCAGCCTCTAGAGAAGCATGGGATGAATTATTGGAACTGAGACTGAGCAAAGAGAGCAGAACCAACAGAACATTATATGCATTAACAACAAAATTGTAATTTGATCAACCTTGATGGATGTAACTCCTCTCACCAGTTCAGAGAGCTAGGAAAACCTGGGGAGACCTATTATGAACAATGCTATCAACATCCAGAGGAAGAAAAGCAAACAAAAAAAAATCCTACAGAATCTGAATAAATACTGCATTCATTTTTTAAAATTTATGTGTTTATTTCCTGTCTCATGGATTTCTTTCTTTTTGCTTAATCCTATTCCTCATACCAAAAATGATTAATCTGTAAACATGATAAACATAAATGATCATGTACAATATTCACCTGACTGTCACAGAAAGGAGGAGAGTGGGAAGGGAAGGTAGAAGAAAATCATCTAATTTTAAAATATACATATGCATGTGAATGAATGTTGAAAAACTTTCCTAACATTTAATTGGAAAAATAAAATAAAATATCATTTGGATAAAAAGTAATAAAATAAGTATTTGTACAGCAAGGGGAAAAAACAATCATCTCCTGAAAGAGATTCTAAAATGAAAACACCACAGAATATTGCAGCCACATTTCAGAATTATCAGGTCAAGGGGAAAATAGTGCAAGCAACCTGAAAGGAACAAATCAAATACCAAGGACCAAAGTCAGCAATATGTATGACTTAGCAATTTCAACAATAAAAGATCAAATGACCTGGAATATTTTATTCATGAACACTTGGACTACAACCAATAATCAACTGCCCACCAAAATTGAACATAATCTTTCAGGAGAAAGATGAACATTCAGTGACATAGGGGACCTTCAAACTTTTCTGAAAAAAAAAAGACCAGAACTGAACATAAAATTTGATCTTCAAATATAAAAAATGCATAGAAAGGAAAACAGAAAAAAAATTTATTCAATAAGACATCCCTGCATAGGAAAATAATACTTGTAACTCTTTACAAATGTACTTCTATTAGGAAACTTAGGAGTGTGCTTAGACAGAGGGTGTGGGTATAAGTTGATTATGATGTGATTTAATAAACAAAAAAATTAAGGTATGACAAAAGGCTTATACTAGGAGAAAGAGAGTGGGAGGAGAAGGAGGAGTTATATCACATGAAGTTATATCAATAAGTTATATCACATGAAGAAGCACAAAGGATGTATTATAGTAGATGGAAAGACGGAATGGTATGAACATTGATTGAAACTCATTTTCAATAGATTTAACTCAAGAAGAGAATACCATATTCTCCCAAATAGATGTAGAAATTTGTCTCACTATATAGGGAACTAGGAGGGGGAAAGCAGAAAGAAAAGAGGAGAGGTTGAATAGTAGGAAATGCAGAAAAAGGAGAGGAAAGGGGAAAGAAAAAGGGTAGAACTGATGAAAGGGAGGGCAGATTGAGGAGAGTGGTAGTCAAATATAAAATATGAGTGAAGAGGGATAGGTAAAAGGAGACAGAAAAAGTATAAATGGGGGAAATGAGATGGAGAGAATACAGCATTAGTTATTCTAACTATGAATGTCAATATCTCCCATAAATGGAAGCAGATAGCAGAGTAGATTAAAAACTAGAATCCTACAATATGTTTCTTTTAAAAAATCACAATTGAAGCAGAAAGATACACATAGGCTAAAACTAAAAGGCTGTAATATATATACATTATGCTTCAGTTAAAGTATAAAAAAATAAGGGAAAGATAGCAATTCTCAACTAAGACAAAGAAAATGTTTTTTTTAATAGAATTTTAAAAAAGGAAGGAAATAACTTCTCCCTAAAAGGCACAATAGACAATGAAGTAACCAAGTGCTAGAGCATCCAAATTCCTATGGGAGAAGTTAAGTAGGGTGGGAGAAATAGCCAAAATAAACTAGAAAGAGACCTTAACATCTTTTATCATAAATAGAACACAAAATAAAATGAATGAAAGAGGTGAACAGAATCTTTAAATATATGTGTATATAGATATGCATATAATATATGTTACATGTAATATGTATTTATATATATGTAAATATATGTGTGTGTCTGTGTGTGTACACAAGACTTCCAGAAAATTGAATAGGACTAGATGAGAGATTTTTCTTAATCATACGTGGCAAAAATTTGATCATGTATCAGGAGATTAAAAACACACAATGAACTGTAGAAAGATAAAATATTAAATGCATTTTTAGATCCTGATGCAAAAATAATTACATGTAATAAATGGACATGGAAAGATACACTAAAAATTAATTGGAAACTAAATAAACTAACCATAAAGAACAACTGGGTCAAAAAACAAATCATAGAAACCATCAACAATTCATCCAAGATAATGACAATAATAGGATGCAGGCAAAGCAGATCTTAGGAAAAATTTTATATCTCTCTAAATGAAAACATAAATAAAATTTAAAAAAAAGAGGAGAGCAATGAATTGCCACACAGCTTTAAAAAGTTTTTTAAAAAGAACAAATTAAAAATTTGCAATTAAGTACCATATTTAAAATCTTAAAAAATAAAAACAGAAATTAAGAAAAATTGAATTAAGAATACTATTGCACTAACTAAAACTAAAATTGGTTTTATGAAAAAATAAAATAGATCTTTGGCTTTTTTGATTTAAAAAAGTGGGAAAAAGCCAAATTACCAATATCAACAATGAAGAAGAAATTAAAGCAATGATTTAGAGATATTTTGCCCAACTATATGCCAATAAATCGTGAATATTTGCAAATATTATAAATTGTCCAAATTAATTTATAAGGAAACAAAATATTCATATAACCCCATTTCAGAAAAAGTAATTGAACAAACAATTAGTGAACTCCCTATGAAATTATTTCCAGGGTGAGATGAATACTCAAGTCAATTCTGCCAAATATTAAAAAAAATAATTCTAGTACTACATAAAATATTTAGAAAAATAGATGGATTCTTTCCAAATTCCTTTTATGATACAAATATAATAATGATGTCTAAAACAGGAATAGTCAAAACTGAGAAAGAAAACAAATTTCCCTCAGGAATATTAATGCCAAGAATTTAATTAAAATATTAATAAAATGATTATAGCAATTTATCACCAAGAATACACTATGACAAGGTAGGATCTATACCAGGAATGTAGGACTAGTTTCAATAGATGTTGAAATTGTTTTCCATAAAATCAGCATACATTCTTATTAAAAACACTAGAAAGCATAGGAATAAATGAATTTTTCTAATAATAATTATAAGCATTATCTCTCTAAAATGATCAAATAATTTATGCCTTTGTAATTAAACTAGAAGCATTCCCAATGATGTCAGGAGTGAAGCAAATATGCTACTTTTCATTGCTATTACTCAATATTTTACTATCAGTTTTAGCAATTAGAAAAGAAAAATAAATTAAAAGAATTCAATCAGATTTTGAGGAAGTTTATCATTCTTTTCAGATCATGAGATACTTAGAGAATCCTAGAGAATCTTTCTGAAAACTACTTGAAACAATTAACAATTAAGGCAAAGTTGTAGCATATAAAATGAACCACATAAATCATCAGCATTTCTATATATTACCAACAAAATCTACTGGCAAGAGATAGAAAGAGAAAATCCCTTTATAGAAACTTTAGGTAACATAAAAGATTTGGGTATATACTTGCCAAGACAAACCCAGAAACCATATGAATAAAGTCACAAAACATTTTCACACAAAATCAAATCTAAACAATTGAGAAAATGTCATTTGTTCATGGATTGGCTGAATTAAGCTACTAAAAATAACAAGTCTACCTAAATTTAAATAACTTAATCAGTGCCTTATCAATCAAATGGCCAAAAATATTTTAAAAACTAATATATATATATATATATATATATATATATATATGTATGTATTAATGAGTTAGAAAAAAATAGTAACAAAATTCAACTGGAGAAACAAAAGGTCTCAAATATCAAAGGAATTAATAGAAAAAATGCAAAGGAAGATGACCTAGCTATACCAGATCTAAAATTTTATATTATAAAGCAACAGTTATCAAAACTATTTGAAATTGCCTAAGAAATTGATCAGTGGAATGTTAGGCTCATAAGACAAAGTAGCAAATAACCATAATAATCTACTGTTTGATAATCCCAAAGAATCCAACTTCTGTGATTAAAAACTCACTATTTTACAAAAACTGCTGAAAAATTGGAAAATAGTATGGTAGTAACAAACAGACCAACATTTCACACCTTATACTTTGATAAGGTTAAGATGAGTATATAATTTAGACATAAGGGATTGATACCTTAAACCAAGCATGAAAATGAGGAATTGTTTATCCATCAGAGCTATGGGAAAGAAAAGAATTTATGACAAAAAAAAAAGAAATAGAGAACATTAGGAAATGTAAAAAAGAAATTGCTGATTACATTAAATTAGAAAGATTTTGCACAAACAAAACCAGTGTGAACAAGATTAGAAGGAAAGCAGAAATGTGTGAAACACCTTTCACAGCCAGTGTCTCCAATTAAGGTCTTCTAAATTATAACACAGAGTCAAATTTATAAGTCATTCTTCAATTTAGAAATGGTCAAAGGATATGAAAAGATAGTATTCAGATGAAGAAATTAAAGCTATATTTAGTGATATGAAAAAATACTCTCAGTCACTATTAGATAAATGCAAATTAAAACAATCATGATGTGCCACCTCACACCTATCAGAAAAGGGAAATAATCAATGTTGAAGAGGATGTGGGGAAAATATAACCCTAATGCACCACTGTGGGAATTATGAAATGATCCAATCATTCTGGAGAGCAATTTGGAAATATACCCAAAGGGCTATTAAGCTATGCATAACCTTTGATCCAGCAATACCCCTAATTGGTCTTAAATCAAGGGAATGTCTATCAATTAGGAAATGACTGAATAAGATGTGGTTTATGAATAAGATAGTTTTTTTTATAGGAAATGATGAACAGACGGATTTCAGAAAAATCTGGAAAAACTTACAGGAACTGATGCTGAGTGAAGAGGACAAAAAACAGAAAACCATCATATATAGTAACAGAAGCATTGCGTGATGACCAACTATGAGAGATTTAGCTCTTCTCAACAATACAATGATCAAAGACAATTCTAAACGACTTGTAATGGGAAATATAGTCCACATCCAGAGAAAGGAAATATGGAGATCTGTATGCAGATTAAATTATTCTAGTTTTACTATTTAAAATGTTTTGTTTTTTTTTTTCTTTATCATGTTTTCCTCTTCTTCTTATTCTTTTTTTTTTTACAGCATGACTAATGTGGAAATATGTGTAAATAACAGACCATGTATAATCTACATCAGATTAATTGCTAATTTAGGGTGGAAAAAAGGAAGATTGGGAGGGTAGAAAATTTTATAAAAATGAATACTGAAAAATTGTCTTTACATATAATTGGAAAAATAAACTATTTAAAAACAAAAAAGTAATCAAAATTAATGTTTTTCACTGTAAATTACTGAAGGGTTAAATAGAAAGGAAAATACCCTTATAAAACTTTAACTTTGCTAAATCTCATAAAGAAATATAGAAAATCAGATAGACAAAAATGACTATGATTAAAAAAATGATAAAATTTATAATTAATAAAATACCTGAGAAGAAAGGATTGAAAATTAAAAGCCTATAAAAACACCTAATCCTAAAAAAATTGGGTCAAAGAATAAATTATAGAAACAATATATAATTTCACGAATTAAAATTAGGAATATAAGAAAATAAACCAATATAGGTAGTAATTACAAGCAAAATAGTATTTTGAGGAACGACAAGATAAAAAGAGAGGAAATGGGGAGGATAAACCAGGACAACTAGAATAACCATTTAACAATCATAACTGTGAATGTGAATGGGATATATTCATGTACAAAATAAAAGCAGAAAAAATTTATTATAAACCAGAATCTAACAATATGTTATTTACAGGAAACAAAGATGAAATAGAAAGACACACACAGAGTGAAAATGAAGGTGTGGAGCTGAATCTAATACACTTCATCTTAAGCAAAAATTCAGGGATAGTAATCATAATCTTAGATGAAGAAAAAGTCAAAATAGACCCAATTAAAAGAACTGATTAAGGAAACTATATTCTTACTACATGTTATAAGGTACCACAGATAATGAAGGGAAATAACTATATTATTCTAAAAGTTACCATATGTAATGAATCTGAAAAAAAAAATTTCCACAAGCTTCTCTGATATAGATCTTATTTTTCAAATACATACAGATATTTATATGAAAAAATATGTATAGATAGCTTCAAAATACATATAGGTATACTTTTCAAATAAATCAAGCCTAGAACTGTCAAATTTATAAAATCAAGAGCCATTCCCCAATAGAAAAACGGTCAAATGATATAAATAGTTTTCCAAAGAAATTAAACATGAAAAATGCTGATTAGAAAAGGCAAGTTAAAAGAACTTTGAAATACTACCTCATGCCTATCGGAAAGGACAAATGTTGAAGGGGAGGAAGGAAAAATATATTAGTACATTAGTCAACTGGTACAACCATTCTGGATAACAATTTAGAACCTTTCTGGAGAACAACTTAGAACCAGGCCCTCAGATCATAAAAATGTGCATACTCTTTGACCTAGCAATAACACTATTAGTATTATATCCCAAAGAAATAAAAGAAAAAGGAAAAATACCTATAAAAAATTATCACAGGTTTTGGAGGTACCAAACAATTATAAATCAAGGTGATGCTCATCAATTGAGGTTTGGTTGAATAAGTTATGATATGTGATTTTGATGGAATGTTATTTGCTATGGGAACTGATAGGAAAGGGGGCAGCAGAAGAAGAAAAAAATCATGGCAAGAATTATATCAAATGACGGAAAATGAAATGAGAACCAGATAATTGTACATAGTAAAAGTAATGGTATAGTGATAATCAACTATGAAAGACTTGACTACTTTGATCAAGGAAATGATCTAATTCCAAAGAATTATTGATTAAAAAAGTGTACTTTCTACCTCAAGAGAGGAAACAGGTAAACTCCTAGTGCAAATTAAAGTACAATTTTCTCCCTTTTCTAATTTGATTGCTATTTTTTTCAAAACATGAATAAAATGTAACCATGTTTTGCTTGTATACTTGATATCAATTTGCTTCCAGTCTAATGGGGAAGGGAAGGGTAGAGGAAAGAAGGCAATTTAGAACTAAAAATTTTAAAAAATAATATTTTAAAAGAAAATTTACCAAAACATCTATCATGCAGGCATTTCATTACTAAGCGGGAAATTTTATTTCTAATATGTTTATGTACAATAGAAAAAGCAAATCAATGAATTGTTCATGCAAGTAAAATTCAAAGAAACTTAAACTACATAATAAAAAAATGAAGGTCCAATTAAAAACAAAAACAAAATAGCTATTGAATTCATTAAGGCATTTTTTTAAAAAATAAATAAGCATACCATTAGTCAGTCTTATAATGGGGGAATATGAAAAATGAAAATGAGAAGTTGCAACAAATGAAAAGTAAATAAATTAGAAATGTTTTGATAAAATGTACATCATATAATAACAAATGACAAATTCTATGTTATATGATAAGAAATGATAAATATAAATGATACATATTCATATGAATATAAGATTTGAATTACTTGAACAAGAATGAAGAATTAAAATAACTACTGCTCAGAAAAATTTTAAAAATAAGATATTTAACAAAGAAAAATAATACATGCAGATTTACAAGTAAATCTTTGAAGTTTACAGGAAAAATAACTGAAATTTTCTGTAGATGCTGTTTAAAAATAAGGAAATATGTTATTCTATAAAATTCATTCGTGTGACAAATATTTTCCTGATCCCTGAACTTGGCTGAAATTAAAGTATAAATATTTCTAAAGATTAACTGTAAAAGCCCATAATAATAATAATACTAGTTATATATATATATATATATATATATATATATACATACATACATATATATTCACTAAATTGCATTTTTATTATTAATACAGAATTGTTTCTAATATTAGGAAAAAATCCAATGAGTATTTGATCTAGAAGTTAAATGACTTGTTCAAGAGTCCATAGAAAACATATGTCAGAGTTAGGACTCTAACTCAGGTTTCCCTGACTTTGAGACTGGATATCTAGCAAATTTTCCAGAATGTTTATATAAATAGCAACAACACTTTAAAATGACATGATGATATAAATGGATCAAAAATGGCTTTTGAGGAGCAGCTATGTGGCATAGTGGATAAAGCACTGGCCTTTGAGTCAGGAGTACCTGGGTTCAAATCCAGTCTCAGACACTTAATAATTACCTAGCTGTGTGGCCTTGGGCAAGCCACTTAACCCCATTTGCCTTGCAAAAACCTAAAAAAAAACAAAACAAAAAAAATGGCTCTTGACAAAATACAGCATCTTTTTATGTAATAATAAAATAAAATAAAAGATGCTGATCAGTCTTAACATGTCTATATTGCAAAGCAAGTTAATGAAAGCAGTCTGATCATGGTTAAAACAAATAGAAACAGTAATGAAACAAAGTACATATAGTCCAGAAGCAATTTGGTAAAGAAAAAAACACAATGCCAAAAATTAAAAATCATGGTTAAATTGCAAAGCAGTCCATGAGATATAGGGTCTAGATTAGATCTGGCACCATACACTAAAAGAAAATCCAAATGAATATTTAACATGTTTGTACAAAGTTTTGTTATTAACAAAATTAGAGGAGAATGAAATGTAACTTCATTTATAGCTACTTATAGGAGTTAATGACCAATTTTTGGATAGAAGGACTAACAGAAGATAAAATGCACAATGATGATTTAAAAAATCATCCCATTAATACAATCAATTGGAGGTAAAATTTTATTTCATTTATTTTCAGATAAAGATCTGACAAACAAAATCTATAGGTAATTCTTAACATGCATTAGAAAAATAGCCATTGGTTAATTAGTAAAATAATATGAAAGGTAATAATACTCAAGGGTGGACATTTAATTATTAACAGCTATATAAAATGTTTAAATCATAGATAATGAATACATGTTTATACAAAGAGAAAGAGATCTTATCTCAGATATCATATATTTGTTAAATGCATGTTATTTTGTAAATGATATCAAAAGAGGGAAATGACTTACTGAACTGGTTTTTTTAGAGTAGGTACTGATGTATAACTTGTAGAAGAGTTTTCAAATCTTTCTGAAAAGCAGTTTGGAATTATTTTCATTTGATTTAGATATTCTGCTAATAGACAAACAACCCAGAAATGTTAAAAACATAAGGAAAAGGTCCACAGAAACAAAAATATTTGTAGTAGCCCTTTGTTATAATAGTTTTGGTTTTTTTTTTTGCAGTTGTAGTAGTAGCAAAGAATAGCAAACATAGGGAGTACCTATCAAGTTGGGGAATAGCTAAAAAACTTCTGGTATATAGATAGAATATTATTGTACTGTAAAAATTATTTTAAAATAAATAAGATTTCTTTGAACTAATGGACACTGAAATGAGCAGATCTAGGAAGTAATCAAGGCAACATTTCCTGGTAGCTGATATAAACCTTGTCTTCTAGTTTTGGTGGAAAAGTGATTGGCCACACATATTCAGATATGACCAACATAATTTTTTGCTTGACTTTCATTAAGTTGTTACAAAGGATATATTTATTTGGAAATAGGCGAGTGACATGGATTTTTTTAGAATGGAAGAAAAATGTCAACAAAACAGTTTTACAGTATTCAAAAGGAATTCAGAAGGAAATTCAGAAGGGTACACCAAGAAGCTAAGAATTATTACTACTGGGGCAGCTAGATCGCACAGTAGATAAAGCACCAGCCCTGGAGTTGAAAGGACCTGAGTTCAAATTATGTCTCAGACACTTAATAATTACCTAGTTGTGTGATCTTGGGCAAATAACTCAATCCCATTGCCTTGCAAAAGACTAAAAAAAATTCATGGAACTTATAATATTTTGCAGGAAAAGTTTTTCAAGCTACCCATAATATATAATTATGATTTAAATGATAATATACTTTTCCCAAACTTCTTTGAATAGAAAAATGTTGTTGCTTATTGTTTTTAATTAATAAAAATTAAAAAAAAAACTATAGGAACACAAATATTATTTTGTATACTAAAAGAATTTTTTTTCTCCTAATTAACCAAAATCCCAAAAGTTCTCATACGTGATGTCATTTCATTCCAATTTCACTAGCAACTTAATGGTCAATTTTAGTGTTAGAAAGTTTCCTTGGTGGCACTTGTCTATGAACATGCAGCAAATATTATGTCAAAGGCAGGATTTCAAACCCAGTCTTCCTGACTCCAGTTTGTTTTCTATTTTTTAAACCATTTCATTTCTTGAACTAAATCATTAGTAGTCTTAATGCAATACTATTTAAAGTCAGATGTAAAAAAAAAACAAAAACAAACAAAAGAAACAAGCAAAAGAAGCCAGTACATATTACATTATAAGGATGTTTGTTTTACTTCCCTCTACTTCTCTACTCTTTAGAACTCTTGTTAAACTGTATCAATTTGAATAATTAGATTGATTTGAATATTGCTATTTTGGAACCACAATTTCAGCGAATTTGAATATACCACATACCAGTGGGATATTTTCCTTTAAAATAAAAAGTTTAAAAGAATAACTGTGATTCCTCCGCCCTTCATCCCCCCTCCAAAATAAAGCAATGATTAGACAATTTGGGAACATTTGAACACGGAGGGACTTCTGAATAGTTTGCTAACTGCACCACTACTCAGCAGCAGGGATGCTACCATACCACTCACTGGGATAATTATCGCCTCTGAGGGAGCAGTATTTCCGGAAATGATGTTCATCATCAGATAAAAGGGGAGGACCCCTCACAGGCATTCTATTCCCAGCTATGAGGAGCTTTTGTTTTCAGAAGAAGCAGTTATGAATTAAGGCCCACTGCTGTTCAAATAATTAGGATTTGTGGTGTTTAAGAATTACCTCCATTAGAGAAGTAAAATGGTATTAATAGTGCAGTAGCAAGCTGTGAAATATAGAAACATTACTTCCTAAGACAGCTGTTCAACTGCTGTTAAAATATGCAAACTTTCCTAGAACATATCTTTTTTTTTTTCTAAAAGAAAGACACTATGGCCTGCTTACCAAAGAAAAACAAAGCAGAAAAACAAACAGTACCACTGAAATGAGAGGCCTTTGTGTTGCTGAAACAATTATGACACAATTGAAAATACCAAGGAAATGAAAAATCATTCAGGATCATGGCATCAAACAAGGAAAATGAAGTGATCAATTCAAAAAGACCAGATGAATTCATCAGAAAATTTCATGTACTAGAGGAAAAAAGGAAAGTTGTAATTCAAAATTATGCAAGTTTCTTATAATTATAAATTGAAAACTCTTGTTATGAACCAACTTGTAGGAGGCTTGGAAAATGAAATACTATTATCCAGTAGCTTTTTAAAAAAATTGATATGATATCTAACAAATGTATATGTTCTCTAGGTTTTTTAACACATGTAATTATCATTTTTCTCATTAGTTTTGACAGTGACTTTTTCTTTTTTTAAAAGAAAATTCTGTATTATGAAATAGATTTTTGTTTCTTGTAAAATATACTATTACTTATATGTTATTTTCATGTATTTAATTCATGCAAATGATTGTTACTTAAATGACCAATGTTTGTGAATGTAAACACAGGTGTGCTAGTACCAGGTCATAACTGATTGTTAATGTTTAGAGTGAACATTTACTCCCCCCAAAATAAACAAAAACTACAAATTTGTAATTCATTTATTTTACTTTATTTTTATGACTGTCTGGTTGTATAAACAGGCAGAAAAAATTAGTAATGTTAGGTTAAGTTTAAATATGTCATATATATATGTATATGATTTTTTCTAGAAAATCATATGCTAAGCATTTACAATGTATTCCTGACTCTATATATATTATCCTATTAAGCATATATGCGATATACATTGTTTTCAGTAATTTCTGAATTGCAACCTTGCCTTTAAGTTAGTATAAACCTTTGATCGATCTGATATTTCCAGTGCTCAGGCATTAAGATATGGTAAAAAGCTTGAAAATATTCTTCAGTTTATTCTTTCTACATCATATTTATGGGGTTTTTTGTGTGTGATTGCTTGTATTATATATACAATATTTAATATATTTCTCTGTCTTTTGACATGATGCTCTATAATCTTTGAAACATGTTGTACATAAAGAATATTAGCAATGAATTATTTTTGACTAATAGGGTATTGTATAAAAAAATTTTAGTAAAAGTTGACAAAAAGTCACTTAATGGTCTTATAGGTGTCTAAGGTCATTTAATTTAAATAAAAATATTTCATCTATACAATACTTAGGAAGTACATACAGAAACGGAAACAGGTAATAACCCAATGACAAGGTAAGTTGATGACACCATCCTTATTTTTTACCCTTTAGCTTGACTAATATTTGATATAACATCAGTGAAACAAGGGGAGCACAACAGAAGTACCTGATAAATATTTATTTACTGTCCTAATGACTTAATGAATATTATTTACTGAGTAGGTGGTATCCTTAAGGACCTTCTTTTCTTTATCATGTGACAGTGAAATGCTAAATAAAACTCAAAAGTGTTTCCTTGTTTCTCTTACCATAAGAGAGAGAGAGAGAGAGAGAGAGAGAGAGATTTTTCAAAAGCATATCCAGACAAATCTATTGATTTTTTAAAAAACTACTCAAAAGGGATTTTATTTAGAAAAACTAAGATCAAATTCCAGCTCAGACACTTCACAGGAGAATGTCCCTGGAAAATTAATTTAACCTCTCCCATCCTTAGTTTCCTTATGTGTAAATAGGAGTAATGACATAGAGTATTTGCCTCCAAAAATTGTCATAAATATCAAATGAAGCAATAATCATACAAATATTTTGCAAACCTTAAAATATATAAATCTCATAGTTGTGATTATTTTCAGAGAGTCTTAAGGATTCAGTTTAGAATCTGGTAGTTTCAAATACTCTTCCATAAACATACCATTTTTTTCCATACCATTTTTATAACTAAACACCAATCACTTAACTTTACAGTGCTGCAACAATTCTGGCAGAATAATTTACAGATGAGTTGATATCTGTGTCAGTGGAAAGAATTTTCATATCAATACATTTGTTTTTCCATATCAATTGAAATCACAGACCTGGACTGAGTTGTTGTTGTTGTTGGTAGTGCTTGTTTGTTTTTTATTGTCTTTACCTTTGTCCTTGTCCTTAACTTATGTACTTAAGTAATTTTTATAAGTGTGGAAGATTAGTCATTTAATCTATCCCCTAAGGAACAACTTCTCTAAGGCTACATCAATTCACATCAAATATATGTTATTTTAAAAGACTATTTTGTGAGGAGGCAAACATCTTTCTAATAAAATCATCTTGCCAAATGTCTGAATGAATTGACTTCTTAAGAATCTGTCTGTTTCAATCTAATCCAGACTAATAAATTTTCCTCAAAACAAAGGAATATTGCAGACTTTTTTACCTGAAATGTTTTAGTTCTTCTCAAACCCTCTGTTATTCATTGTTTCACCTTCCAGAATCAATTGTAATTATATATGGTTCTTTCACTTGCTACATTCTAAAACAGCAATAATATTTTTAAAAGAAAAAAAAATTTAGTAGTTAAAATCTAAGCTCAAATATTTACATCAGTTTCAAAAGACTTTTGTTTATATTTTAATATTTAAGAGGTCAAGTGAATTTTTATTTCAAAATATTCAGGACTTTGATAAAGTATTACAAAGTCTCAGGAAAATAATCTGAGCATAATTAAATAAAAGTGAGGGGAGTCAATAGAAAATATTGATGAGAACAAACAGCAGTAGCTTCAAAGTGCCACAAGGACTCAACAGGGAAGTGCCAATCTGTTAACTGAAACATTTATGAAACATTTAGGATCTTGATTTAGTTACCCCTGTAACAAAGTCTTTACAAGAAAGAAATTGACTTCAGAATTTCACTTCTCCTGAAGATTTAAAACTCCCTAAGGAAAGACACTTTTTTTCCTCTATTCACACACATTCTTTTCGTTTTGTCCTTTTTTGTAAATCTTATGTACCTAACAGAGGGCTCTGCACACAGTGAAGGCTATTTGCATCTCAGTTTGACTAAGGAAGCATGCTCTTTAGTCGCGCAATATTTTATAAAAAGTATTTGTATTTCCTTTGTCCTCTAACTTTTCCCTATACCTGGTAATTAGGGTAGTAAATGTGGATCATGGAGTCTTTTCAATTCAATGTGATGAAAACAATACTCTTTCACATTAATTATAAATTAATAGATGTTTGGATTCACTGGACTTTGTAGTAATAGAGCTTTACTCAAGAGTTTCGGGAAGTCTCTGGCTTAGCCACATTTTCCCTTCATCAATGGAAGAAAATTTCATATACAGAAAATTAAGGTGAGCAAAGGAGCATTCCCCTACAAACATATAGAGACCACCCAAATTTAACTCTTATACTATCTGGTAAATAGAAACCATTAAAGGAACTAATTGTCTTATTTACTTCTTGTATTATTTTCACAGGATGAAAAATAAAATTGATTTGAAGACTTATTCTGGGTATATTTTGAACTGCTTGTTCATGCTAAAAGTGCTATTTATTCTCTTCTTATATATCAATTCTGCTGACTTCAACTTTCCCTTGAAAAACAAAAATTATTCATGAATATTTATTTGGTATATTATAACCAAAAAAAAAAGCATAAATGGGTCTTTTGGAGTTTCTTACCTAGGATCAGAAACCTATTAAGGGAGAAGGTCTTTGTATTATTCAATGATTCCTGAATACACTATTTCAATATCCCCTCCTACAGCTTGGATTTTATTACTGTACCCTTAAATATTTTTGAAGGGATTGGCAGTTTCCAATTTAATAGGTAATCCAAGAGAAAACTATAAAGAATTTAAATATCTTTCTATGGACAGTTTTCTATGAAGGATCACAATTAGAGTTTCATTTAACAAGGAGTTTAACTGATATTTTGTAAGACATTAAAAATGTAATCTTAGGGGCAGCTAGCTGGTGCAGTGGATAAAGCACCAGCCCTGGAGTAAAGAGTACTTGGGTTCAAATCAGGTCTCAAAAACTTAATAATTACCTAGCTGTGTGGCCTTGGGCAAGTCACTTAACCCCATTTGCCTTGCAAAAACATAAAAAAAAATGTAATCTTATCTGAGACCAAAATTGAGCAAGTTAAAAAGTCTTCAGTAAGGAGTCTTTGTCTCAGAGACAAATATGGGTTAATTTACCTTTGTCAAAGCATTTGAAAGATCAATAATTATTTGGTGGGAAACATCTGTGGAGAATTCTTGATGGACTTTGCAATTCTAAAATGTTTCATGCTAAGATTGTAGTTCCAATGTTTATGAAGTCATCAAAAAATCTCATTTATGGTTACTCTGGTTATGACTTTTCTCATGCCTAATACACAGCTGAAATATTTAAACATGTCTTTGTATTTTTATTACCTGATTATGAATTAGAAAAACAGTAACATATTTTCTTTAAGTCTATGAACCCAGGAATTGAGAATGAGAAAAAAAAATCATAACAAGCAGTTTTTCCAAATTTTCCCTAAATAAACTTGGATAGAGCTCAGTTAGTTTATTGTTGGGTAGTGGGTTTTTTTTAATATTTTGCATAGCTTATGGAGAAATATTGGAAGATATCCCTGAATTGCCTTAGAACTCAAAGTCAAGCAATTTAAAGTAGCAATTTAAAGTCAAGTAGCAGGTTGAGAATAGGAGAATTAGACTCAGTCCTGGAGGATACCTAAGAAATAACATTTTTATTGCCAATTATATGAAATGAATTGACCCTAGTTCATATCCTCATTGTCTTTCCCTTAGATTATTTAAAATTTCATTTTAGTCCCTAAGCTGGGAGTCTTTGAATGAGAGAGAGAGGAGAGAGAGAGAGAGAGAGAGAGAGAGAGAGAGAGAGAGAGAAATATATTTCAATAAAATTGATTTACATTGAAATCCTATGAATTTATGCATTCAATAATATTATATAAAGAAGGGATCCATAGGCTTCACCAAACTTACACATTAAAACATATACACATACATGCAGACACATGTACAAAAAAGACTAAGAACTTCTGATCTAATTGGATTTTGACTTTTTCTCACCACACAGCTCCTAAAATAAACTTCTTCAAACAAATGTTTTATCTGTTCCTCCTCTGATTAAGAAGTTTTAGTGATGCTCTGTGACTTCTGGAATAAATGCAAGATAAATAAATATTTCAATCCCTTCATTTTTTGGCTCAAGCCTACTTTTAAAAACTTATTTCACATGCTTCGTTCCATATCCATGCTAATTTCCCTAAATCCATTATTTCTTTTCCCACCATTGTACCTTTGCAGGTCATCATCCCCCAAGCATGGAATGTACTCATTCCTAATCTCCACCCCTCAGAATTCCTAGTTTCCTACAAATTAAAGTTTATTCACCATCTTGTATAGCAAGCCTTAAATAATAACATTATTTGTTAGTGATCCTTCACTCTACCTTGGTCTGTCTTAGACTTATTCTCTTTCTTTCTCTCCTCAAATCTTGAAAGTAAACTTGTGGAGTTGATTTTGGTTAATCTCCAGTGGAGAGATTAAAAAACAAAACAAAGCAGAGAGATTTAGGGAAGTTAAAGTAACTTGTTCAAGGTCATAGAGGGTAAATTAGAGGCCATTTCAATAAGATTAAGGGTAACTCAAGGATATTCTTTATCATTACCTCTAGTTCATATAGTTTTTAAAATGCCAACTATAGCAATATATTGTAGAAGAAATAAATATAGGAAAGGAGAAAACAAAATTATTACTTTGTCAAAGATATGATGATTTATTTTAAGAATCTTTGAGAATCAATTAAAATTAATAAATACAATAAAGTTACAGAATATAAATTTGTATGAGTCATAAATATCCTGTTTACCCCAAAATCCCAATAAGAAATGGAAAGAGAAATTATATTTGAACTAAAAAGTATTAATACTTCATAATCTACCTACCAAAACACACAGGAATTCTTTGAATAAGTTACAATTTTCCTCATCTGTAAAATGAAGGGTTTTTTGCACTTTAAAAGGAAAATACTATTCTCATACACCACTGAAGAATTTGGCACTAAATTCAGAAATTGAGTCTTATAGCTACAATGGGAAAGGA
The DNA here is from genome assembly GCF_037893015.1 of Macrotis lagotis. Classification (NCBI taxonomy): domain Eukaryota; kingdom Metazoa; phylum Chordata; class Mammalia; order Peramelemorphia; family Peramelidae; genus Macrotis; species Macrotis lagotis. The sequence continues at coordinate 182,452,721 of NC_133660.1, read as the reverse complement.
AAGAGTAATGGAGCATCACATATTTGTATAGTACAGTACATAAGAGTCTAGCATGGGCTAGATTTGGATTTAGAAAACTAAGATTATGACTAGATCTGTTTCTTACTACCTGGGTGACTAGGGGTAATTAAATTTCACTTTGTGTCACTTTGCTTATGTGTTACAGCCAGGCATTGAACTAAATTTCTAAAGTACTTTCCAGTTCTAGGATCCCATGTATCCTGGACAGAAATATATTGGCTAAACATTTTGAAACATTTTTTCTCTCTGTTGCTCCTATTTGTTACAAGATATATTCTTCAATAGGCTTGAAAGTCATATTTGTGTAATATGTCATGTAACAAGTTTAGTAAGAAGAGGCACAATGCAGGTTATTCCCCTCAACCCCTACCTGTGATCAATCTCCAGTATGAAGAGGTCACTAATTTAGAAACACAAGCAGAAGTGCTTCAGATAAACCATCATAATGTTACAAGGGCATTTCTGAGAAAAGTTCAGAGCTAAAAGTTATACTAGGCAGTGATTAATAATTTGTTATACCTTGTTTTTGAGATACTTTTTTGTCTTAGCCCAGCTTTACTCTAGTGTAATAGTTTTTTTCTCCTTTTTTTCTCCTTCATGTTCTATCAAGCAAATTTTTGCTTTGAAAATAATATGTGCGCTATCTCTATATCTTGGAATGAAGAAGTGAGAGCCTGGGGGAGGGTGCCCCTTTTATCTTAATAACATAGAAATGATCTAAGATGAAAGGAAAATACTAGGAGCAATTGTAATACTGGAATGAAAAAAGAAGTAAAAATAGGGATAAAAATGATCCATTGAATTATAGAATTAGGAAAATTCTAAGAATTATCTGAAATGCTGAAATGACTTAGTAAAAGAAAGGCAAGATGAATAACAGAACCCTTTATGGCCTTCTATGATTCCTTTTATCCTTAAATATGTTTTATTTCATTGCATTTAAGTAAACCTTGGTTAAACCCAGACCAACTTTCACCAATAATAAATGGCAGTCAATCCAGAAAACATAAAGTACTTAATATGTGCCAGGAATTGTGACAAGTTGCTATTTAATTAAAAAAAAAAGAAAGTCTCTTTCCCTCCAGGGGATACAAAGGGATACCAGAAAATGTTCTTGCCCTCATATTTTATTAAAAGCATATGACAATAAAAATTATCATTTGACAGTTGACTCATGGGGGGGGTTGGCGGGAACCTTAAGCTATATTCTGTCATTTAAAATTTATGTTTATTTTGCAGCTCATTAAATTAAAGTCTTGCAATTACATTGTTAAATTGAACATGAAAATTAAATTATTGAAAAAATATTATCCATTATTGGTCAAAGTTCATGTATTTTAAATCTGTTAATTGAACCTGAGAGAGAGGGCAAAGTATAAGTAAGGAACTGACAGAATTAGGAAATATAACTGGTCCCACTTTCTTTCTGTACATATCCCCTTAAACCAAATAAACTTTTGCAGCTGAGTGATATTATTCTCTTCCCTTTTGCATAGAAATCTACAGAGCTCATTTAAAGTCTATGACTGTGAGAAATGGAAAATACTAGAGACTCTCAAGCTAGAAATTCTCTTTGTAGAGAGCAACTTTTGAGTAGAAGTGTTAGAGGCAGCCTTATCCTTGACCAAGTTATTTGTCCTCGAAGGCAGATCATAACTGTAGATATACTGCAGTTGTACTTGCTATACATCAAAGCTTGGATAAAGCAAATTCCAAAGGACAGTTTATCCACAGTTATATATAAAGCCTTCTTTGGAGTTGTCCCATGATATGTCCATGGACAGCTGTCAACCAAATAGAGATCATTAAAAGCACTAAACACCTTATCAATAAAATCTTAACTTATTTGCTAAGGAATTTTGATCCTAGTGATGTCCTAAAACTCAGTAATTCTCTTCATTGTTTTTCTTAATATTCAGTTCACTGTGATTTTATCTATATCAAGGGTTAAAACATATTTCTCACAGTGAAATTATGGTAATGGTATTAGGAAATTAACTGATTTTTGTTTTCCCTACCAAGCTGTACTCTTATGAGATATAAAGCCACGATAAAAACCAAAAATCAGTTGTCTACTTGACCTATGCTAATGAAGCACAATAATATTAATTACTCTAATTTTAATTAAAGTCTTCTTTTAGTCTACAGAAATCTCAGCTAAATGAGGTGTTGAAATTTCTGAAATGCTTGAAGAAAATCTCTCTATTTACCCTAAAGTAGATACATCATTCATAGCCTGAATTTCAAGGGTTAAAGTATTAAATATGATTAATAAAGACACTTGCTTGGATTAAAATGAAAAGCTACATCTCTTTAGATGGCACCAGTGCACCTGAAATTTCTCTAAAGTCAACTGATATAACTAATGCTAAGATACTGAAGAAGGTTGAGGTTAGTTTCCTGATATTTTTGAGGGACATGGATAAATTTGGTTTTAAAAATCACAGGGGTGTCAGAAGATTATAAAAAGAAATTATTAAGCATTAAAAATTCTGATTTATAATTATTTTACTCCAATTCTCCCCCATAAAAACATATATATATATATATGTATTATATATATAAATACATATATATATATATATTTAAATTGCATGCTTTTTAGAAAATGGAAGAATAAATATCAGGAAAATTACAGACTTCTGAGTATGTTTAAAAGCTTTATTTTTTGTAGACTATACTCAATTTTTCAAAATGATAATAAAGACTATAAAGGGAATCCTTGATACCCTATATTTAATTTCTACTTATTCAAAGAAAATATAATGTCATTGGAGAGTCAATATGGCATGGTGGCTAATGGACTGGATTTCAAGTAAGGAAGATATGGGTTTAAATTCTACATTAGGTATTTATTGCATGATCCTACTCAAATCACTTGCCAATTCTCTGCCTCATTTTCCTTACCAGTGAGATATGTAATATTATAGATCTAACCTCAAATGTTGATTTTGAAAATCAAATGGAATATCAGTAAAACACTGTTACTTATTAATATATGTGAGTTTCAATAGTTTATTGATAGTCTAATTTTTCACCAATGCATAAATCAGAATCACAAAGTACATATTCAAAAGGTTAGAATGGACCAACGTTGGTACTTACCTGATCTGATTTTTCCTCTAAAAGAATTCCCTCAAGAGCATCCCTAGATGTGCTTAACTGGCCTTTCTACTTTGAGGAGTTTCAATGACAGGGTGCTCAATAGATAGGAGCCCATTAAATTTTTGGATAGCTTAAATTATTATGTGAAGAAGTTTCTTCTTAAATGTAATACTTGAGTATAAAAAGACAGGAAAACTATCCTTTGATATAATTGTATTATTCAAGTACAAAGCTAAACTTTTCAATTTGTGAAGAGAGTTTAGCTAAGTGTTGGGGGGATGAATACACTCCAAACTGAAGCATGGACTCTGTAACTGGGATTCTAACACTATGGTAGCTTGCACAGCATGTGACTAATAAGAAGATTTATCTTGAAACCCCAGTCCTCTCAGTGTGCATCTGTTCACAGACAGATGAACACATATACATATACAGTAGCAAATTATTGTGTGGTTTAAAATCTCAGTTGAATTGTGAGTGGAGACAAACATGCAGATGAGTTAGATTTATTTTTTTCAGTGTTGTATATGTAGTTGGGATTGGAAACAGAAAACCTCAATGGGAATTTTCAGCTTGGGAAGTATTTTTGATTTTCAGAATCAAATAAAAATGTAGTCTGGATTTAATGTTCACAAATCGTCAATGGAGTAGCAGGCATTTTTGAATGATGTCATTTTAGAAATATGTTTGTGTAGGATTTTTTCCTCACTTTTGCCCAGATTTGTGATTTCTCCATGACAGGAAATTCTTACTTAAGAAATTTATCTCAACACAAAGCAGCAAAAGAGACTGGAGGTACTGAAAGTTTAAGAGATTTACCAATTGTCTCATAATGAGAATGTTAGAATTAGGACTTGAACTCAGATCTTCTATATTTTTATGACAATCTATTATGTATTCTATGTATACCATGTATACATATATATGTATACCATGTATACATATATATTCTATGTATACCATGTATAGTATGATTCTATTCTGGAATGATTTAAACACTGCTTTAGTTCTTAAATAAATAACATTTGAATCCCAAATAAATCTCTTTCATAGCCAATGAAGAAATTGGGAAGATTTCAGTGACTCAGTCTATATCCATAATGTCTACCTGAAAATCAATATAAAATAGCAAAATATCTTGTCTGTGGACTTTAGAATAACATCATCTTTGTTTAGGATGAAAAATATATTTAAAAAAAGAAAAAAGTAATTATGTCTGCTTTTTTACATCATGCCTCATTTCTTAATATATTCCTTTCCTTCCCTTCAAATCTAGAGTCTTACTTTATAATAAAAAAATGTAAAAAGCAGGTGCACTGGAAAATTAATAAGGCTCAACTATCAATCATTCACTGAACAAGTAGAGTCAGCTTGCTCCTACAACTCATTCTCCCTCATTTCTTATGAGCAATGTTTGCCCAGCAGCTCCCTCTCCTTAAATATCACTTTCTCTTTCCAAGTAGCTTATTCTTCTTGCCATAGATTTTGGAAACCAGGCAAGGAATATAGTTACACCCAAGAAAAAACAAGTGATTTTCTGTTGACTTTGCTAGTTTTATAACCTAGAAGTTCATGAATTACAAATTCATAATTCAAGTTTCTTACAGGTGAATACCAATTTCCCAATAGGTCTAATCATCCTTAATTAGTTCCAATCTCTAGGTTCAATTAAAGCCCAAAGGTCTGTTTTCTAAAATGAGAGATATTTTCTTTCTTTTCCTTCATTTATAAACCTTAAATAAAATTTATAAATTTCTTTTGGTCAATAGCTTTATCACATTGACTGACTGAAGTGTGGGTAAACATTTTAAACAAATAATTTCATCTTTCACTTCCTGATAGAATTAGGATTTTAACTATAAGTGAACCAATTATTAAATGTTTGACAATCAAAAGAAAAGTGGAATGAAGATGTCTGATCTCTATCTCCAGTCTAAATTGGTAGGTAGAATAGAATAGAAATTTCTTTGCCTATGATTTAATAGAAATAATTCTCATTGCCTTGACTCACCACTCCCTTTTATCTTCTCATAGCTTCCCATTTGTTCCCCCCATGGAAGTCACGTTACCTTTTTCCCTCTTTGTTTCTTTGCATATTTTTTTCCCTTGGCTTGATTTGGTTTCCATATTTTCTATGCTTAGGTTCCCCACTCTCTAGACAGAGAAATTAAGCCTAAAAAATTCCGCACAGCATAAATAATAGAAAGGCCATCTGATATGACAGTTCCATTTAGGACTGAAGTTTGAAAGGTAGAAGAAACAACAGAATTTATCTAGACTAACTTTTCTTTTAAAGAAAAGAAACTGAGACTCAAAGAGATTATATTGACTTTATAAGATGACTGCTAATGGTTAGATTTGAACCTAAATCTTCTAACCCAAAGAAATTATTTCCAGTATACCATGCTGGTGCCTGCTTTCCTTTGCTCAATGTACAAATGTAAAAGAGGAATACCATAATAGAAGGGAGCAGTTCAGCACATTGGAACAAAAAAAATCAATAAATAAAAATCTAAAAGAAATGCAATGTTCTTTATCCACGGTGTCCCAAATTTTTAAAGGAGAGAGAAGAATTCTTATATATCTTCTTCAGTGTGAAAATTGTGAAAATTGATCATTACAATCACAGTGTTTAGCTTTTCTTTTTATATTATATAATTATAAATTTTTTGCTGATTCTTTTCCCTTCATTTTGTCTGTTTTTATTTATTTCCGTAAATTCTTTTATTCTTCATAGCCATTATTTATTACAATGCATTAATATTGCACCACATTATTGTGTTACTCAAATTGTATACCATAATGTGATTAGTCATTCCCAGAATTAATAGGCAGTCAGCAATCTATAATTTTTCTAATTTCTATACCACTTTAAAAATGATGATATAACTATTTTGGTATATATTGGAGCCTATTTTGATTACTTGACTTTCTTGTCAGGGGGATTTCTGGATCAAAGAATATGACATTTTAGTTATTTTAACATAATTTTAAATAATTTTTTTCTGAAATATAAAGTATTATAAGTGCTTTGTAACCTTTAAGTCATATATAAATGATCTTTGGAACTGTAATGTCCTAATAAAAATCCAGTAAAAAGAAAACTAGTTACAAAATGAGACAAGAAGTAACATCCTTACTTAAAAAAATGTAAATGCTGTAGTGATGAGGAAAGAAAATGTAATCCAGTAAGGGAAAAGAAACCAAATAGTAAGAGGACCTTGTATTCAAACCCAAGCTTTGTCTACTTGGCTTAACTTCAAGTCATTTTATCACAATGTGCTTCTGGTTTTCATCTTTTCATATGAAAGTTTTGCAGATTGATGTCTATTATCAAATAAAATTTTCTCAGGCTTGAATGTGTAACCTTTTGGGAGCCATTTGTGAACTACAGCAGAAGAGTAAGTCTTCTTCTTTAAAGGGACTTGGTAGTCAAATTATTCCATTCTAGCATGAATTAATCATTCTCCTAGACTTTCTCTACTATGTCACAAAAACTACTCTCTGAAAACTCACTCCAACCCTCGACCTTTGTCTTTAGTAATTCAGTGTACAAATGTAAAAGAGGACTACCATAATAGAAGGGAACAGTTCAGCACATTGGGAAAAAAAATCAATAAATAAAAATCTAAAAGAAATGCAATGTTCTTTATCCATGGTCCCCAAAATTTTTAAAGGAGAGAGAAGAATTCTCATACATCTTCTCATATATGTTTCCACCGTTTATATAGATTATCTCCATTGAAAGATGTCCAAATCGATCATGTCTTTATTTCTCTCCAAACTCTACTCCTAACTCTGCAGAGGTGACTTTATTCTTCCTTCATTTGGGAAGAGAGTGACTGAATGTTAGACAAGAATTCCATTTTCTTTATAATACAATTTAACCTTGATAGCCCTCTCATCATCAACCTCAATAGGAAGGGGTACTGATAGACTTCAAAAGGATGAAAAATAGAAAATGCAAACGAGGTGATAAGTCCCCAAGACTGTGTAGTTTGGTTACATAAGATCTGGGAACCTGCTAGAACCAGGGCAGGAAAAGTTGTCAGACCTGTGAGATCATTTGGTCTAAAGCAGGTGAGACCCACAATTCAATAAATCTAGGAGGTTTTTAGTGTGATTTAATTGAATATTTGATCTAAATAAAGCAGGTGAATGATGTTATAAATACCCAAATGGCTCTTGGCAGGAAAAAACATTCCCTACCCCTGTGCTAGAGGGAAGGAAAAAGGTTCAAGAAATTAACAAAACTTGGCAAGAAAAACAGACCTGAGACTGATCAAAGTACTACTTCTTTATAGTTAAATTCCCAAAATCCAAATAATATTATAATTAGAAATAACTTAATTCTTAAGACTTTTTAATATTTTCCTCTAGATGAGACTTTTTTTTACATGCATGACATCTATTAACAAACATAGTTTTACAAATTGGGGTGGGTAACTAGGGAGCCCCTTAAATGAGCACTGAGCTTGGAATCACAAAGACTCATCTTTATGAGTTCTAACCTGTCCTCAGACACTTATCAAGTATGTAACTTTGGGCAAGTAGCTTAACCCTATTTACCTCAATTCTTCATCTGTACAATGAGCTGGAGAAGGAAATGCAAACAACTACTGTATTTTTACCAAGATAACTTCTATATGTAATCACGGAGGGTTGGATATGATTGAAATAACTCAAACAGCAAAATTTATGCAAAAATATGTATTACATTGCAAATTATATGGAATGGATTCATTCAATTGAGTATTCACTATTTTCTCCCTAATTTTTTTTTTGCAAGGCAATGGGGTTAAGTGACTTGTCTAAAGCCACAAAGCTAGGTAATTATTAAGGGTCTGAGGCCAGACTTGAACTCAGGTACTCCTGACTCCAGGGCCAGTGCTCTATCCACTGGGTCACCTAGCTGCCCCTAATTTTTTAGAAATTAAATAGATAAGTAAAAGGCAGTAGACAATACAAATATTTATTTGCTTCAGCATTAGGAGAGAATGAGAGATTTTTGTAACGGTACTAGTCTGAGGGCAGACTAATTTTCTTTTTTAATTTTCCAATTTTATCTAAAGATATTTCTCAACATTCCTTTGTAGAAAATTTTAGTTTCCAAGTATTTCTCCTGCCACCCCTTCTCCCCCCTCCTCAAAACAGCAGCAATCTGATATAGGGTATGTAGGGAGCAGATTAGTTTCCAAAGCAACTATTTTAAAGGGGGGGATGTATTAATTTATGAAAGTCTTGGAAAACAAAAATAGAATTAGCAGCAGGGAGCTAGCTAGTCAAAGGAAGAGAAACAAAGTCTTTACATATGAAGAAAGCATACCTTCAGAGGAGGAAAACATAAGAAGATGGAAAAGAAATAGGAAGTAGGAGAAAGTTGTTATTGGGGACACTGACTTCTCTGTCCCATTCTTAAGAGGAAATATAGCTTATTGCATAGGGTAAAATGTGGAATCAAGAAACATTCAAATTCTGCCTTTGACAGTTAATATTTTTGTGACATTTGTGACATTTAATGTCCCATGTAATAATTTTCTTAACCTGTAAAACAGAAAAAAATTGAAAACTAATATCTGAAGCAATTATCTCAGAAAATTATTATGAAGATCATGTACTAGCTTTGATCACACCCAATATGGGATGGGACACATTTCTAGTTTTCCTGAGATATAAAAATGAAAGCATTTTTCCATCAAAAACATGTTGTTTTCAATTATACTGCTCTACTTGTAGTTCTCTTCTCCAGAATAGCATGTAGGTGGCATAGTGTATGGAGCAGTGGGTTTGAAATCAGGAAGACTTTTCTTCCTTAATTCAAATGTGACATTACCTACTTACTAACACTGTGACTCAGAACAAGTCATTTAACTTTGTCTATCTCAGTTTTTTCATCTGTAAATTGAGCTGGAGATAGTAATGCCAAACCTTTCCAGTATCTTTGCCAAGAAAGCTCCAAATGGCATTATGAACAGTTAACTATGACTAAAACAAGTAAACAACTTCTTCAGCAACATCTATTCCCTTATATCTTTCCAGAATAATTACTTATTTTACCTTAAAAAACACTAGATTCTAGTGTAAATATCCTACCTACTGCTAACTCATCTATCTCTACTTTCCACGTGGCCTAAAATGTTCTCCCTCTTCTGAAGAAACTTTAATTCTCTTACAGGTTCAATACAAATCTTGCCTGCTTCTAGAGGCTTTTGTACTTCATATTAATTACTTTGAATGTTTTTAAACATGTATATACACATACAAATATGTGTACATATGAGATGATATATCTATATGAAACAAATTCTATATATGCATTTCCTTCATGTATACATATGTGTTTATGATTGCATATATAAAGATATGGGTAAGTGTATTGTGTGGATGAGTTTATGATTCTGTTACTTTTGTCCCCCCTTAGTAAATAGAAAGTGCTCTGACAACAAGGATTTATTCATTTTTCCTTTATTCCCCCTACTAAGATTCCTGATATATCACAGTTGCTAAATTAAACTAAACATTCTGAGTTTTTTAAGGAAATACTGACTTCAAATATTATGCCCTATTTCCTCATAAACTATAAAAATATCCTGGGAATTTCAATACTTTAGCAATAGTAAACTAATAAAACACATCAGTAAACATTACAATTGGCCACAACACTCCCAACCATAAAGCTCAGGCTAAGATGACATAAAAGGGAAAATGATCAATGTTGAAGAAAATTGTGAGAGGATTGGGACATTAATGCCTTGCTGGTGGAGTTGTGAACTTATCCAACCATTCTAGAGAACAATATGGAACTTTGACCAAAGATCAATAAAACTGTTCTTATTCTTTGACTCAGCAATTCCAAGTCTAGACCCATATCTAGAAGAAACCATAGAAAATGGGAAAAGTCCAAAATATTCATAGCAACTTTTTCTTGTAGTAGCTAAGAATTGGAAATTGAGGGAATGCCTATCAAATGGGGAATGATTAAACAAGTTATGGTACATGAATGTTATGGAATATTATTCTTCTATAAATGTTTGGACTCCAAAGAAACTTGGAATGAATTACAGGATCTGATGCTGAGCAAAGGGAGCAGAACCAAGGGAACAATATACACATTAGCCACAACATTGTGAGATGAACAACCCTGATGGATGTAGGAACTCTCAGCAGTTTAGAGATCTAAGACAACCCTATTAGAATGGCTATTACTAATGCTATCCCCATCCAGCAGAAGAAAAACAACACAAAACAAAATAATACAAAAAATCCTTCAGAATCTGATGAATACTATATTCACTTTAAAAAAATATCTCATGTATTTCTTTTTCTTAATTCTAATTCCTCATACCAAAATGACTAATCTGTAAACATGTTTAACACAAATGTGTATGTACAATATTAACCTGACTGTTTGCCACTGAGAGGAAGGGGATGGGAAGGGAGGGTTGAAGGAAATTCTAAAAATAAATATCATATGGATGAATGTTGAAAAACTTTCATAATATATTTTTGCAAAACAAAATATTAATAAATAAAACAGTAAACAACACTTGCAAGATATCATACTGAGTTAACTGAGTCAAAACTTTATATGACTATAACAGTCTAGAGCATGTGCTTGACTTTCTGGTTCAGTACATTTTTGTATCCTTTGTATTCTATCTTGTATGAATGTCTTAATGACTTAATGCAATGTCCCTGGGGGACACAGTTTCAAAGTTTGAAACAACTTACTTAGCAATAAATTATGAAACACAAGCTTTTTGTAACTTGGAGTCTACCTATACAGACATCGTAACTAAATAATGTGGGGGATGTTTGTGCATGTTAAAAGGGAGAGAGAGAAAGGGGACTTGGAGAAAACTACATACACACATAATTAAATATATGTACTTGCAAATTAAGATAAAAAACCCAGTGGGAAAAAGCTGCATGTAATGTAATGAAGCAATCATTTCATGCTATATTCTTTTCTTTGTGTCTTTTTTAATGAATGAACAGAAGTAAATGGTTGCTGACAGGCTTATTGAGAGAATATTATAATTTTTTTCCTCTCTCTTTGATTGTGACTTCACATGCTCCTTTTTCAATGAGAAAATTATATGCCTACTAAGCATAGTGTAGGTTCCTGACATGATTTATAGTGTAAATTAAGGACAATATTTTTAGTAATCAATGTCTGTATTACATGGAAATAAGTTTTAATTTTTACCTTTTAAAGAGGAATAATAATTCTATTTATCTGGAAGATTTCAATTAATCGTGCAATTAATGGAATCTAGGTTCTGAAAGGATGTTAAGAGTAGGATAAGCTCTGATAGATCCAACCAATCAGGCAAAGTTTAAATGTATAGTGATGCAATGTGAATCTTACTAACATTTCATTTCCATTAGTCTAAGTACATGGAGGAAACATTGCTTACATTTTTCCATTTACAGAAACTCACAAAAATTCTGTTTTTGTGGAGGGGCTGTGTTTTGAGTCAGGGAAGAGTGTGCCCAAAGAATCTTGACATAAGTAATATGAATTCTAGAATCTGTTTTGCCCTATTGGATAATTCAAAACATCCTTTGATCTTTCAAAAATCGAAGGCCAAAATGCCAATATAAAGGCTTATTATTTAATCTACTATTTTCAAAGAAATAGAAAGCTGCTGAATTTTATCAGATATATTTTAAACTATTTTTGGTACATATGAGAAAGTAAGAAAATTAAATGCACACTAATTCTTACTACATAGAAGCAGAGAAGAAGAATGAATAAAAACCCTGAATCTGGTAGTTAGAAAACCTGGGTTCAGTTCTAGACTTTTGAGCTCCCCATGCTGATGAAGTGTGGAAATGTAACAACTTCAAAATATCTCCAAAGAGGCAAAAAGGTTTAAACTATTTAACATTAAAGCAACCTCCCATTATATTAGTCCTAGGTTATAGTATATAATTTACAAATCAAATTCATTTCATAATCTTATTGGATTCAGTGGTAGAAAAAATGTTATATTGTTCTTGTAACTTTATGCTGTTTGTTATCCCCTTTTGAATTTAATTAAAGGCAAAAAAGGGGTTAATTAATACAACTTAAAGGGAGTTGAGAGCTCTCCTCCCAACACACACACACACACACACACACACACAAACACCCATTTCTTCTTTTGTTTTCTTTTTTTTTGGCTTTTTTTTTTTTACATGACAAATGGGGTTAAGTGGCTTGCCCAAGGCCACACAGCTAGGTAATTATTAAATGTCTGAGACTGGTTTTGAACCCTGTCTGAGACTAGTTTTGAACCCAGGTACTCCTGACTCCAGGGCCTGTGCTTTATCCACTGCGCCACCTAGCCGCCCCTCACGCTCCCCATTTCTAAAGTGAATATGAACTTCCTTGGCAGAGAAGAGAAATGAAGAAAAAGAGAAAAAAGATGTCCTGATATACAATTAAACTTTCAGCATATTACCAACCCCATTATTGTTTATTTTCTGCATTATATCAGGGAACCAAGTTTTAACAGATCTTTTCAATCTGTTATTGCAAATTACTAGAGTGAAAAGGGTTCTGAATATTGAAATTTTTGCTACCTACTACATTGGTAACTTATTTGGACTTAGTTTGAGTACTTATTGAAAACAGTGATAGATGAAGGGTTAAGTAGATAATTTATGGGATCTATTCAAATTTATTAATGATGGTTCCATGTCATCCTCTGATAGATGTGGAAATGAACATGAGAACTAATGATGAAATAAAAACTATGAATTATCCAAATGACTAAGCATTTATGAGCTCTTAAGTCTAACAACTTACTCAGTGGCCAAGAAGGTAGAATAATTAACTCAAATATTTGAATTATAGAGAAGAATGTCTCTAGCAATGAGACATAGAAAATTGTTTTTGGACTCAGGATAAATGAGTGAAAAAAATCATTAAAAATATTTTTAAGCATATATCATAATATGTGATAAGTTCCTATAAGCAAGGTATTTCCATAATAATGAAGGAGACAATGCAAAATAATCACTAATATTTATAAAGCAGTCAAGATTTACAAAATGTTTCATTGTCATTATTTCACCTTCACAACAATACTTAGAGATAGGGAGGGTGATAGAAGTTAACTCCCATGCCCAGCTGGTTGTGTCCAAGGCATGATTCAAATTCAAGTGATCCTGATGCCAAATAAGAGAGGGATGACTAGCAAAAAGGTTCTTTGGTCTGAGTGCAAAAATGCACTCAACTGACAAATGATCATATTGATTTCATTACAGTTAGAGCAAGGAGTTAAGTGGAGAAGTATTAGGATAGACAGTAAGAGCGAGAAAGGTTTCTTTCCTTCTTCCTTTGTACCTTCCTTCTTTCTTTATTTCCTGTCTTCTTCCTTCTTCTTCTCCTCACTTTCGTCTTCTCCTCCCCTCTGGCTTTGTTTCTCTCTTTCTATCACTGTTTCTGTCTCTTTTTCTTTCTGTTACTGTGCTGTATATCTTTTTATCTAGCTCTATCTCTGTCTCTGTCTCTCTCTCCCCCGTCTCTCCTTTTTTCCTCCTCATTTTTCTAAACACTGAATCTCTTGTTTTGTCCAGGCTATACATCAGGGACTTCTAATAGCTCAATTCTACTGTGATTAACCCGAGTTGACTTGTTCAATTTCTATCCTAAGTAGCTTTGTTTCTGATTGGGTGACTTGATATTCTGTCAATCCTGGAGACTCATCATAATATATCCAAACTAAATGTAGACACCTGACCAACTTAAACCATTTCAGTTAAGAAATACCAAAACCAAGAGATTTACTCCCAGATTCCTGATAGAAGGAATTAGAACCATGTGCTTCCACACAAAGCAGGCAACAGAAGTGTTAAAAATCACCAAGAGCATGGTTTCTGGAGCTTTGTGCAGTGGGTTCATTAGCATTTTCTAACCTGAGTTGTGGCAGAAAAGGAGCCATATTAAAAGTGGCTTGTGAAAGAATAACTTGGCTTTATATCCCATTTTTCACATATATTTGTTCTGAGACCTTGGGCAGATCACTTAAAATCTTAGTGTTCAAGATACTAGGGCTTCGCAGAGCATTATTGACTAATCAACAATTTTGGCAAAATGCTGTACCTCACTACTGACAAGGAAATAATACTAAACACAGACAATTGCATTACTGAATTCACAGAAGTGGGCCAAAAATTAATTAGTTAATTAAAATGAAGGCATCTTCCTGTGACTCTAGTTCTTGAAGTTTGTTTTTTTTTTAACTTTCATGATGATGGATTTCTCACCATCTTCCCCTTACATTTAATCCAAGCTATTGAAATGACTGCACATACACAAATCTGTTGATTTTAATTATTTCATAGACATTTGCTTCCCCCCCCCTTTTGTATTAGCTTTTTGTCTTTTAACTCTCTTGTTTTTCAGGTGGCATTATAGATATTAGTCAGCACTTGGTTTAGAGATACATTAGGGAAAAATAATTTTCCAAATGAAAATTTCTGACAAAAATGAGTAGAGAAAGTAGTTATAAAATTACAGCCTATGAGTGGAGGTCAAGCCAACATCCTCTGTGTCTAGCCTACTCTTGCCTACACAATTATGCACAGTTTTCTGTTGTATGCATTCACTCAAGCATATAATAAGTTGAGATTCAATGAACTGGAATATCCTGATTCAGGTGATGTTTGAATAAGTTGTTTTCCTGCTGCAGCTCAATAATTTTTCCACTTTTCCAATCTTGACAGCACAAGCTAAAACATCCATCAGTATGTGAACTACTATAATATATTTGATCATACAAAAAGTTATCAGTAGCTCTTCAAACACAGAAGTTTTCTGCCAAAAGAGTATAATTGTCAGAAGCTTGAAAATACATTAAGGGAAGGTCTTAAAGCGCTGGAATAGTGTTACCTGGTCAGTCCAGTGAAAACTGGAAGGGCTAGATATGATTTCTTGTTTCAAGAAAATAAGAATACTAATTACTATGCAGAATAATATTTGGAAGTGGTAATAAAGAGATCAATAAAATATAGTTGGTTAAGTAATTGCTCTCTTTTGTTAAAGGACATTTTGACACAGCTCAGTCAGCAAATTTGATTTGCATGAAGGTTGGTTTGCATTTCAGACTGATCTTGCTATTCTACTGATATCTTATTTGGATGATTACAATACTATATAAATTATTGATTCTATAGTTATAGAAATATAGTAGGCCCGAAATATAATTAGACCAGAAAAAAAAACTGAGATATCACAGGAGCAAAGATTTTTGAACTGATAAAGAGACCTCAGAGGATGATCTACCCTAACTCTTTAATTTTATAATCAAGGTGATCAACCAAGATAATGTATACAAAGCATTTTGCAAACCTTATAGTATAATAGAATTATGAGCTAGTGTTTTTCACAAGAGAAAACAGAGATTGATGAAAATCACACAGCTAGGTAGTATTAAAGTTGACTTGGATTCAAGGTTGTAAATCACTGTTTTGTGTCAACTTTACAGAAGTAAATTGCCTCTGAAAGAAGGCCTAAGCTTATCCATTAATTCAGACACTCTTACTTCATATAGGAGTAGGCTTTGTTTCTGTCATTTCATCAGTATAACTTACTCTCAGGTAAGGAAACTATCTAGTGATCTAGGGGGCACCTTCCCTTTAGAGCTGCTTAGAGCATCAAAAGGTTAAGTGATTTGCCTAGGAAGATTCTTCTACTAACGTGCTAGAGATATATCTTCCTGGCTTTGAGACTGACTTTCTCAGCTATTCAATTCTCTCTTTCTAAGTTAAATATTCCCAATTATTTAGATTAATTACAGAATTTATTTTAATAAAAATAAAAAGCTTTATTATTCTATAAAGTATAGGGGAAATATAGTAATTTCCTTCCATTCCAACCTGGCTTCCTTTCAGAAATTTAAGGAATCTCTAAACTCCTTAAAATAAAACAAAGAACTATGCAAACCTTTCCTTGTCAAATTGTTTCTTCATATATTAACCCTCTGATGAAATACTAAAGTAAATTCTATAAAATAAATAAGTGACCAAAAAATTATTAATGACTACTACTAGTGATTCCAGTAGAACTACAAGCTATGGGTGCTTTCTTGTCTGCTCACTACAACCCAGCATGGAGAGATTAGTTATCTACTTTTAGATTGATTTCAAGGTTCAGTAACAAAGGGGAAAAAAAACTATGAATTGTAACCAAACAAACTTTATTTAGATTAAGGGGTGGATTAAATCTTATTTAAGTTACCTGTGATTCAGTTGAAGCTTATTTCTTCTCATTCTTATCTTTATCTCTGGAGATATTATCAATAGGAGTGACCCTTCAAATGTTTGCAGAAAATCATTATTTTCTCCAAGTTTGACAGTGGAATTTTGTTCTACAAAATAACATTAATGGACCTGTATGATTATTTTTTTCTGAAAACTTGGTCCTTTCATTAATGCACAAAATTAAATAATAGAAGCCAGTGTTCATATATCATTATTGGTAAATAATTTAATGGGAATAAATAAACATTTATAGAGAAAGATTATTGTCCATAGGGAGATATTAGTACATTTCTGATCAATTAGAGGAAATAGAGAGCATCTTAAAATGAGGGGAATAGGGGCGGCTAGGTGGTGCAGTGGATAAAGCACCGGGCCCTGGAGTCAGGAGTACCTGGGTTCAAATCCAGTCTCAGACACTTAATGATTACCTAGCTGTGTGGCCTTGGGCAAACCACTTAACCCCATTTGCCTTGCAAAAAACCTAATAAAATAAAATAAAATAAAATGAGGGGAATATAATTGGAAAAAATGTCAAATCCTCATACTTAGGTAAAGCTAACATAGTAAAAATGACAATTCTGCCAAAATTAAATTACTTATTCAGTGTCTTACCAATCAAACTACAAAATAACTACTTTATTGAGCTTGAAAAAAAGTAACAAAATTCATCTGCAGCAACAAAAAGTCAAGAATAGCAAGGATATGATAAAAAAAATTGTAAAGGAAGGTGGCTTAGCTCTATCAGATCTAAAACTATACTACAAAGCAGCAGTCATCAAAAACCATCTGGTACTGGTTAAGAAATAGCGTAATGGATAAGTGGATTAAGATAGGTTCAAAAGAAACTTAAGTTAATGACTACAGCAATCTTCTATTTGACAAATCCAAGACATCAGCCTCTGGGATAAGAACTCATTATTTGACAAAAATTGTTGGGAAAACTGGAAAATGACATGGCAAAAATCAGACATAGATTCACATCTCACAAAAATATAAGGTCAAAATGGGTACAGGATTTAGATATGAAGAGTGATACCATAGATAAATTCAAAGACCAAAAATACTCTATCAATCTAATCTATAGAAAAGGGATAAATTTATGACAAAACCAGTATTATAAACTGGAAAATGAATGATTTTGACTAGATTAAATTAAAAAGGTTTTGCACTAATAAAATCAATGGTGCCAGAATTAGAAGAAAAGCAGAAATCTGGGAAACAATCTTCACAACCATGTGTACTAATAAAGGTCTCATTTCTAAAATATATAGAGAACTGCATCAAATTTGTAAGGTCACAAATCATTCCCCAATTGATAAATGGTCAAAGGATAAAACAGTTTTCAAATGAAGAAATTAAAGCTATATATAATCAGATAAAATCATATGGACATCACTATTGATTAGAGAAATGCAAATTAAAACAATGAGGTATCATCTTATATCTAATATATTAGCCCAGATGTGAAAAAGGGAAGATGAACAACATTGGACAGATTGTGAGAGCATTGGGATGTTGATGCATTGCTGGAGTTGTAAATGGATTCAATCTTTCTGGAGAGCAATATGAAACTATGCCCAAAGAGCAATAAAATTGTTCATACTCTTTGACCCATTAAGTCATTCCATGTTTCTCTGGAGTCCTACCATTTCTGGTTTCTTTTAGAACAATAATATTCATGTGCCATAACTTGTTTAGCCATTCTGCAATTGATGCACATACCCTCAATTTCCAATTCTTTGCCACTAAAAAAGAGTTGTTATGAATATTTTGGAAAATGTGGGAATTTTCCCATTTTTTCTTTTGCATATATACCTAGAATGAGAATTGCTGGGTCAAAGTCTGAATTGGTCTACTATTTAAGTCTTGATGCTATGCTAGCTCTCCCCATTTCAGTCAGAAATGTTTTAAACAACAATTAAAGAACCAAATATCAGAAATAAGTGTTGCTAAACATGCTTAGATACAACCCGAAATGATACAATGGAGTTCAGAGACTGAGTTAGGTATCTGGTCAGATTAAACTTGCAGAAGAAAAAACAAGAAAGATGACAGCTGCCTTAAAAAATCAAAGATTTGTCACACAGAAAAGGGATTACATGTTTAAATTACTAAGACTTATTGTAAGAAAAAACCCCTTAACAATTGACATTATGTACAAAGTAGAGTGTGGAACCTTGGTACTTTAATGGTTTTGTACCATTAAATATCTATAAATATATAAAAGCACCCAGACCTGAATCTTTTTACTCCAGATATGGTTGAATCACTTTGGGACTATTGCTTGTTCCATTCTAGTCACTACAGTTCTCTTATGTCAGGCAAATTTTACATTTTTTTTCTCTGTCACACTGCTGACACATCCTGAATTGACAGTCCAATAAAATCCACAGATCTATTTTACATGAGCATAGTTTAGTTCTTTCTTTCTACTTTATTTTGCAGTTGGTTTGCAGATGGTTTGCAAGATCAGTATTGTGGAAAACTTTCCAGTTTAACATGATTTACTATAACTTCCATTCTGCTTCCCTGTACTTCAAGAATCTATGCTTAGCTTCATACCTCATGAAGAATCATTGGAATCAAGCTTTTCTTCAAGGTGTTCTCAGTTCACTACATTAATTCCTATTTTATTCTTATTTTTACATAGATATTCATACTCATGTAAAAACAAGTAAGCAAAGCATCAGTGGTCAGTGCAATTTTATAAATAAAATACAATATCTACAAATAATGAGATTTGGATTAACAAAGTTTTTCCACATGAAATTATGACTAAAAATTCAGTAAAAGTAAGATCCTATTTTTATTTCATCCAATGTAATGAAATGTTTTTCTTAGCACCTCATTTCTTCAAAAATGTAAAGGGAAATTTTTAAGTGATATTTTTGAAACTCTTTTCTTCTGGTGCCTGTTGCTACTGCTGGCCTCTCATCATGTTTGTAATCCTAAATTTTCAATAGAAATCTCCAAATGTGAAGTCCAATTTGTAGCTACCCCAAATCCTAAATTGAATAATTAACTCACACTTCTAAAAGGGGATAGAAAAGAACAAAATTCAATATTCAATATGCATTAAATAGAAAATTCAAATTTCTTCCAAGTAATCATTTAAGATTGAGTTATCCAACCATAATCAGAAAACTTTCAGACCATGAAGCACATGATCAAATTTCATGTGATAATAGCTAAAAAATTAAATAATTTGTGCTTTTTTGAAATCAATGTATTTTTCCTATAGTTTATTCTCAATCTTAATCAAATTATGCATCTACAGTTTCCATGCCATATTGGATTGTATAAAGCATTCCCTTCCTCACTTGATATATTTAATCTAACCTAAGTAAAGTTCTAATAATATAAGTATCTAAGACAAATTTCCTTTTCTTCTGAGAATTTCAGGGGAAGCATTCATTTATGCAACAATAAGGGACAAAGAAACCGAATCTCCCAACATTTTTTCTTTAGTACTAAAATTCCTAGTAATGCTGAAAAGTATTCCTTAGGTTAAAACTATATGAATGTGTGGAGTATATGCTAATGAGAGAACAGCATAAGGGAAACATTAAATTTGAAATAATTATTTTTTACTACATTAGAAATTTTCTTTCCTTTGAGCAACATTGGTTTGGAAAGAAGACATTACCTTCAAATCCAGTGGAAGAATACATACAGATATAAGGAGGAAAAGAGACAAAACAGTCAAGAGAAAATATAAGAATTGATATATGCTCATTTTTTTCCTTTACACAATCCAATTTTAGGCAGGACTTAAAATTTACTTTATCCCCTCAACTAAGGAAGGAAAAAATCGACTGCAATGAACCTGTAATAATAGCCATGCATGCTTTTACAAAGAGAAAAAAGATAAAAAGTTGTACATACATTTGTCTACACATGCTTATATGGTTGTTTAGAAATTTTCAATTATGCTAAGAAAAAAAGAATTTAAAGAGTATTTTCTTAACAAAATGTAAAAATGAAATGGATTGGGGTAGAGGCAAGATAAAATATGAAAATAATTTTTAAAGATTAAAAACATCAGTTCTAATAAGAAACTCATGCTTTAAAATTTATAGCAAGATTACCTATAATTTCATTTTAGCTTTAATTAAAGAAATAAATTAATTAATTAAAATATAACCTTAAAATGAAAAGTTAAATACAACTATATTGTTACTATAGATTTTGTTCTGTTCATAAAACTATATATATATATATATATATATATATATATATATATATATATATGATAACAAGGAAGCAGAAAATAATAAAATTCTAACCTGAAGATATATGAGGAAAATAAATTTAACTAGCTAACAACATCAGGCAAAATATGTCCTCAGCTCCAATCATTTCTAAAATAAAGGAAAATTCAAATAGTAAACAAAACAAATTAGCAAAATTCTTTTTAAAATTTGCAGAAATCTGGGGGTGGTATCAATCAAAGAAGGAAAGACTTTACATTAAAAGATTTAATTTACATTAAAAGATCTGTAACAAACTTACAGATCCAAGTTGTTATACAAATAACACTATTGATGACTTGCTTATCATTAGTTTAATTAATTAAACTTGTTAAATGACTATTTAGGTTAGTTAGGTAACACAGTGAATAGAATGACAGGTCTGGAATCAGGAAGACCTGTGTTCAAATCCAACCTTGGATTTTTTACTACATTGGAATTTGATGTTAACCCGGTCATATTATTAACCCTGTTTATATCAGTTTCTTCATCTATAAAATGAAAGAAAGAAATGATTAATCATTTCAGTATCTCTGCCAAGGAAAACCCCTGAAAGAGGGGTCATGAACAATCAGACATGACTGAAACGACTAAACAATAATAATCTGGCATTGATTTATGAGAGTATTTGATATTATCTTTGTTCTACTGGAAGTATATTAATCTCTAAGACATATCTTTGGCTTCATGCCTTCCACATTTTGAGGTTCCTCTGATTTTATTTGTTCATGTATTTTCAATTCTTCTCCTACACCACAGAGACATTATATCAATCAGATCTATTAGGAATCACAAGATCTCTTGCAAACAAACTGTACTCAAAGTAAACTTGGTCTACAGCATATGCAATGATCTGTTCAGCTTGTCAAGTGCCTTCCTTTTTCCTACTGTGATTTTGTCAGCTTTCTGTGGAGTATTACATTTTGCTCCAGCTGCAGCATCGCAGCATCATTCGGCATTCTATAGCTCCATCTTGTGACATCCAGACATTCCCAATGATTGTTCCCTCCTCCAGACTGAGTAATTACACTCCTGCTCTTTGTGGACATTTGCACAATGACATGATGAACTTAATGCAAATGCCCAGACAAATTTTCTAAACAAGTGTTAATAATAGGCAGATGGGAACTTCAACGGCTGTGCAGTGCATGTGGTACTCTCTTACTCATTGGAGCTTGTAAACAGCACATCCTTGCAACACTGTCATAACCTTGGCCAGCTCTCTTCTTTGCTCCCAGTCCATGTGTGACAAGAACAGTCAGCAGTAAATTACACTGGCCAACTGTTTTTTTTTTTTTGGTAGAGATACAAAAACAAAAATTCTTCCTCTTTGAATTCATTTTTCAAGAACTGAACATTTGTGCATCATCTGTAATGTCAATATTTCTATTCTTTAGAATTTCCAGTTCTTTTTTGGCTGAATGGGAAAATATGCCTGTCCATTAGTTTGAGATACTGGCATTATTTCTGAATAGGTCCAATGGACAATCTATAGATTTGACCTATAGATGGTTTCTAACCTCTATAAGGACTCTATAAGGAATCTATAAACTTTGGATCCTGTTACACAAGACTGGTAATAGAAGCATTGGGTAGAGTCAGTAAGAAATTTTTAAGATGGATAAAATAACTGGTCATATCTTGGGGGGGTCTGGTCATGATTGTATGCGGTTATGCAGATATAGATTATCTATTTTTACCTATAATCAATCATAAAGTATCTATTAAGTGCTGGAGATACAAAATACAATAACTAAGAATCCCTACTTTCAAATATTTTACCATTTAAATGAATTGTAATATATGACCTTAGTTAGAAAGACAAGTGATATCAATATGATCATTTAAGAATTTTTGATTATTAGAGATGGCAAATTATCTAGTCATTTTTCACTTTTTATATACCATAAATGTTTTCAGGGCCTATCATCAGTTACTTTAGCCCTAGGCAAGGGAAAATGGAATGTAGTAAAATCATTTTGAGGGACAGGTGACAGGAGGGACTGAAATCAATATCACTGATGGAGTCTAAGGAAGAAAAGGTGGGTTTTGCCATCAGCCCTGGTCACTGTCTAAAGCAGACACAAATGGTGAACCTTTTGTATCTGAATATTGAGCACTGCCATTATGGCAGAGGTGTGGAGAAGAGATTCATCCTCTTAAATAGAGGTTAAAATGGGTCACTTCCAGAGTTAGAGTGTCTTACTCTGTGGGTCTTTCTACATACTGAAAAGGAGTTCCTTATGATTCCTCCTTAGCTTACAGAAATTTGCTCAAAAATTGTAGTGACAGGAACAAAGAAATTGAGCAATGGATAAGAGATAAGGCAAAAATATTTGATATAACAACTGTTCATTTATTTATTAAAATGTTTACAATCATAATTTGAACTATTTTAATGCAATCAATTCTCATCAGTACATACAGACACACACACATATATATGTATATATATATATATATATATATACATATATGATATGGATATATTAGAAGAGAGAGCAACACCTCTAGAAGATGTCTACACAAAAAGTAAATTATAGTAATAAAACACAGAATGCAAGAGCCCAAGGGAGCTATAAAATGATCATTCTATCGAAAAGTAAGGAGAGAATTTATAGATGATTTCAAAATATACAATAAACAAGTTAATGTTTTACAGAAATGATTTTGGAACAAAGAAATGTTGCTTGCATCACAAAGTAATAAAGGGGGAGAGAGGGTTGACTTCTGTGGCCGAAGTCTATGACATGACTAAAATCCATTAATAAAATTTAAAGTTCATCAAAGCTAATATCTTTTTTTAGGCTTTTGCAAGGTAAATGGGGTTAAGTGGCTTGCCCAAGGCCACACAGCTAGGTAATTATTAAGTGTCTGAGGCTGGATTTGAACTCAGGGACTCCTGACTTCAGGGCCGGTGCTCTATCCACTGTGCCACTTAGCCACCCACAGAGCTAATATCTGCATGAA
Organism: Macrotis lagotis; assembly: GCF_037893015.1. Classification (NCBI taxonomy): domain Eukaryota; kingdom Metazoa; phylum Chordata; class Mammalia; order Peramelemorphia; family Peramelidae; genus Macrotis; species Macrotis lagotis. The sequence goes on along the minus strand of NC_133660.1, from coordinate 182,429,121 downwards.
TTTTGATAACAATATGTCAAAAAGCATTACTTTAATAACTGAGTCATATATATATATATATATATATGTACACAAATATGTATGTGTATCTTTATGGAATTGGAGGTATTTCTGGTGGCAATTCAGAACTCAATTATTATTAGAACTTACAAAAAATCATCTGTGAGGCCTGGACTTAGTAGTCCAGGTACATTCTGCAAAAGATAACACAAAGTATGCAATATATAACTATAGATGGCATACATTTAGACTCAACTCGATATAAAGAAATAAATAGTCAAGTAACTCAAATTATTCACTTACAAGTTCATTGTCTTTATAATTTATTGTACACCGAATCCCTATATCATAACCCTCAAAGGTCCAGATATGCTTGAGAATGAAAGAAATAAAGCTACGCTAGAATTAGAACACAATTACATACATACTTAGACATAACATTGATTAAAACATTTAGGAACATTCTTAATAGATCTTTTCATATCAAATGTTCAATCTAAACTTTAAAAATGTTGAGATATAGTTAGAGAAATTAAAGTCATATGGAAAGAAGACTAATAACAAGCAGTTTTACCTGTTACTGGAGTTTTATTGAAGACGCTTTCAGGGGAGCCTAGAGGGAATGAGTTTTTATCCTAATAGAACTATAAGAGACAATTAAAAATATCTCTAAGCATAAATCTATAACAGAGATGCCAAACATGGTCCATAGGTTATACTGTGGGAAGAAAATAGGATTAAAATATTGGGATATCTTATCTATATTATAAGATAAAATTTTGTAGGCATTTATTAATATTTGGGTCTCTTAAAATGTATCATTCTCATTCAGTTCAGATAACCTCTGTGACTCAACAACTAAAATAAAAAAGATGCTTCTAAAACATTTGAATCTTTTATTTGCCATTCACATTATATGAGCTGTTTTTTAACAAGACACAATCAGTATTTCATGAAACCTTTAAAATATGGTGCTTTATAACACTGTATGGAATTCAAGGTATCAGAAGAGTAGAGATGTTCCTTTGGTTAAATGGGTAGGCACACTAATTAAACATGACTGCATGTCCTACAGCTGAATAAGTATGATATTAGTTAGCTTGAGATGGGAAAGGGATGTTTTTTTGTTCACTATTGTAATGATTCTCCACCAAAGCAAGAGGGGCTTTTATGGCAAAGATAAAAATATAAACACCAAAATATTAATTTATTTTTCTATCTTTTTCACATATTATATGCTTGTCAGAAACATAGGCTCATTAGATTTTAAACTGGAAGGGACATTATAGGTTGTCTAGTCACAAGAAATAAAGATTTTTATTTAGAATCTGAAGGGGCTGGTCCACTCCCTCATCTTATAGAAGAAAAAACAGGCATAGAGTACTTAAAGTATTTGTCCAAGAAAATATAAGTAACAAGGATAAAAGGCAAAATTTGTACTTAGTGGTTTCCTTTCCTTCCTCTCTCCTTCTCTGGAGAAACAACTAGAAACAGGAAAAAAGAAAATCAGATGGATTATCCATCAGTCAGCCTTACCTATGTAGATATCTCAACATACCACATCAATTTAATACAATTTGCTATCTTTTCCCTTTAAACTGTCACCTTCTTCCTAATTTCCCTATTCTTATTGAGAAAAGTACTTTTGTCCCAATCACCCAGACTTGAACATTAGGACCATATTTGATTATTTCCTTTCTGTCACCTTCCATATTCATTCAGTTGCTCCAGTATTTTATCTTCATAACACCTCTCAATATATCCAAAGAAACACTATTTCAACCTTTCTCCCTTTCTTACTGGAATGATTATAAGCATCCATTAATGCTTACATTTACACCATGTCTCTAGTCTTTGACCTTCAACTAAATAATTCTGGGAAAGGATCTACGAGACTAACTCACTGCATTCTTCTAAACTCATTGGCAACCTATTGACTGAAGGACAGAAAGCTACATCATTTCTAAATCATGAGCTTTCATTTCTTCTCTCCCTTGTTTTCTCCTGAAGTTTGTTATTTGGGATTAGAATGCTCTTTCTTCATGTTCTGTCAATCCCATTTCAACATTTATTCAAACATAACATTCTCCATGAGATCTTAGTTCACATCTTTTCTTCTGAACTTGAAAAATAGTTTTTTGAACTTTTCATTATAATGTAGTGCCTTATTTTATAAGAGTTGTCATTTTTCCTTAGTAAACTATAACCTCTATGAATCTAGGAGTTGATTGATTCTTATTTGTAGAGAAATGCAGTGCCCTTCACACATACACTAGCTTTTTTAATGAATGAATGGCATATGGTATTCATAATCATAGGTTACTCTGTGCATTAAAGGAGTTTTTTGAGGCAGAATACCTCTCTAATAGAATTTTATTCCTTATCTCTCCTTGCATTATATTTAGATGGTTACTTCTAAATTTTTGTGGTGACTAATAATCTGATTCTAGGGGGAAAAGAGTGTATTTCATGTAAGCTTAGGCTAGAGGAGGAATTTCTCTGAATCACCCCCCCCCAATTTTGCACTCATCAGGCTTATTTCCAGAACAAGGTTAGAATTGCTTTGCTTATTAGCTGGTAGCATTCGAAAAGTCACTTAGGAACCCATCGGAACAGGCACATATTGTCAGTTTGACACACTGGAGAATCCAGGGCCATGTGCCCTGCCAGCCCCAGCTGTTCTCCTGCTCCTTTGATGAGACTGTGCCCTGAGGGTGGTGGCTCTACTTAGCACCCCTACACAGTAGGAGTGTAGAACTGTCTGACATTGTCCCCTCCTTTCCCTCTGTAAGTCAATGATGTTTTCCCTCAGAAGGTTTGCCTGAGTATAATCTCCATCTCATTGTTTTTAATGTTTACAATGTTTTTAGTAATTCAGAAACCATACTTGTCCATACGTAGTGTTCTCTAAAGCAGAAGTCTATTATTATGAGATAATTCTTTGTTTGTAATCATGGTCACTAGAGTTAAACTCTTTCATTTTACAGAAAAGGTAAAAGAGGCTCAGAGAAATTTACTGGCATAACCAAGATCTCACATGTAACAAAGTGGCAGAGCTGGGATTAGAATTCTAGCCTACCAGTTCCAAAATCAGTACTCTTTCAATCCTGCCACACTAATCTAGTTTGCCAAGTGATTTTTGCAATATACTATGGACAAGACTTGAGGCCCTGGGCTAGGCATTATAAATTTGGCATTATTGTGAAAACTATACATACACATGTGTGTGTGTGTGTGTGTGTGTGTGTGTGTGTATAATGCCTGGAAACTATAAGCTTTAAATGAATGAATTATCATTCAAATGATCCATACTTCATAATGTTGTTTAATTACATGGATGTGGATAAGATATTTTTCCCCTTGAAGCAGTCTCTTACTGAGTCTAAGATTTTGCTGAGAATCACAGATGTAGCAATATTGTCAATCAATCAAAATTTACTTGGATCACTGGAAGATCATTTCTGAGCAAGTTACAACTTTGACTTAATGCTACACCATCCTTAGCAGCTACTGAACACACCTGACAAACTGACATCTCCCAGGTATGAGTTTTCAAACCCAAAAGTCTGGCAAAAATCTTTACTTTTAAGAACCACAAAGATATTACATACATATATATATATATATATATACATATATATATATATATATATATATATATATATATATAGCTAATGCTTCATCTTTGCAATATAAGATTCAATTACCCTTTTCAGTTTTTTTTTTTAGGTTTTTACAAGGCATTGGGTTTAAGTGGCTTGTCCAAGTCCACACAGCTAGGTAGTTATTAAGTGTCTGAGGCAGAATTTGAACTCAGATACTCCTGACTCCAGGGCTGGTGCTCTATCCACTGCACCACCTAGACACCCCCCCCCTTTTCAGTTTTTACAATAACTTTTGGATACTTCAGCTTTCCTACTGTTTTTAAAATGAAATTGTCACAAGAAAATTAAATAATAAGCTTTCTTTTTTCTGATCAGCTATATCCTTTGGGCCATGGCTTTAAGAAGAGATCTTTAGTGTGTATTTGGCAGTAAACAATGTTTACAAGAATTTGCATTTAATTTTCTCACCTCTTTAAAAGTTAATTTCAATACTCTTTTAAAAAAATTATGCTGGTATGCATTAGCCTCCAATGTGGAGATATAAAATACTGATTTAATTAAATAATTTACACATTTCTGATTAAGACTCCTTACCATAATTTAATTACTGTAATTTAATTTGAAAATCCCATGGAGAACAGTGCAAGGACACAGGTTGCTAAAAATGCATCTAAGAAATTTAACCTTTTTTTTTCAGTAAGTTCTACCATTCAAATATAAGATGATTCTAAAAGAAAAAGTAAAGAGCTTTATAAGCATACTTATTTAGAAAATAGGCTTAACTTTGATAAAAATGGCACTTGGTCTAACATGAAATCAAAATATTATGCCTGAAAATATGAAGTTTTTAGGAGATGATGAATTTTTCGGATTATGCCTCTTGCTTTTCTCATATTGAAGGATTTTGTATATGTGTGCAGAAAGATTGTTGCAATATGTAAGACATTTAATCTTCACAGAGGAAAATAATTATAGACTGCTATTGAAATTTCCTCTATAGGAAGATTTTTTTTTAAAGTAGCCAAGTCTAACAGTTACAGAATAATAGAAGTAAGAGGGAAGTAAGTTAGGAGATTTATTGGAATCCAAGTAAGATGCAGTATATTTCATTTAACTTAATTTGAATAGGTTTTTATTGGTTCTCCCCTCTTTAGACTATTGAGACCAGAACTAAATTACATGAGAAGATTGCTCACAACAAACTTCATTTGCAAACTTGACTTTTATGATCTGATTAATTACTAGTTATACAGTAATTGTTCAAATAGTGTAAGTAAACTAAATTTAACTCAGAAATATCAGAATTCAATTCAATATGCATTTTTAAGAAATTATTATAAACCAAACACTACATTGGATTATGCTCTGGAACAACTGTTTCTTCCCCTAAGAAGCTTACATTTCATAAACATGACTGCTGAACATTGACTCCAACAAACTTTATTTACATGTATTCCTGTACATGCATGCATCCATTTTCAATCATATATATAGACATATCCACATACAAACATATGTACATTTACATGTTATGTGTATATTGCAATGAATATGACTATTTCCCCTATATCATAAATCAGTCATGAAGCAGATGTCAGAGACCAATCAATGAATCTTGTGCTTGACCAGAATATTTTTTCAATAGCATCTCTAAAAAGTGATGATTCAGTATTTATCTGAAAATATACAGCAAGATTGGCAGAGTCAATGGAAGAGTAAAGAGAGAAACTCCCTGAGCTCTCCCCTAAACTTCTCCAAATATCTTTAAAGAATTATTTTAAACAAATTCTAGTGGCAGAACCCACCAAAAGATGGAGTGGAACATTTTCCACCCCAAGACACCTTATAAATTGGCAGGAAAGTCTGTTGTATCAGGGTAAGATAGAATATAGTCTAGTGAAGTTCAATCAGCACATATTGAGTCCTAATAAATTATTATCAAATCTTGGGAGCCACTGAATTGATAGCAGCTGCTTCCAGAGCTCTCAGCCTCCTGTTGGTAGGGGATTGAATTACTGATAAGAAGGAGATTTCAGGGATTTCTTCACAAGCATGGAGGCAGGACCTTGTTGCTTTGCTGGTGTTTGGATCTAGGTCTCAGTCCTGAATGCTAGTCTCAGGTTGTGGAGGAGTGCTAACACACCATAGTGATTGCAGGGTGGGGGGGTGGAGACCCTCACCACAGTTGCAGGGCAGAAAAGAGTGCTTCTGGTCACTCACAAACCAGAGCAAAGTGCAGAGAGTAGAAAATATTACTTATATCATATATTTTGGAAGAACTGAAAAGTTAAAGGTTGTTCAAAGTATCACTGGAAACAACTACACAAAATTACTGAATCTTAAAACAGTGTGCTCTCCAGACTGGCAGCAGAGTCCTACTTTAAAAAAAAAAAGAATTAAAAGCCAAGAAATAGATTAGAGAAATGACCAAACAGAAAAAATAATCTGACCCTAGAAAGTTATTATGATGATGAGAAAGATCAATACACACACAAAAATGTAGAGAACAAAGTCAAATCTCCTATATCCAAAGCTTCCAAGAAAAAATGTGAATTGGTCTCAGTCCATGGAAATGCTCAAAAAGAATTTTGAAAATTAAGTAAGAGAGGAAAGGAAAAATTGAGTAGATGATGTGAGTGATGCAAGAAAATCATAAAAAAAAGAATGGCTTAAAAATAATTCCTTAAAAAGAATTGACCAAATGAAATAAAAGTCACAAAAAATCACTGAAGAGAAAAAATAGCCCATTCCACGTTGGGACAACTTTCATCAAAATGTCATTCCTAATATCAAAACATTTGGCAAAATTCTACTTTCTTAAAAATTCCCCCTTTAGATTTTATTCCTCCTGGTTGTCTCATTTTATTAAATTTTTTAATCCCTCAAAGATCACATATCCATTTGAGTTCTTTCAAAGCTGTTCTCTCCAGATTCAGGTGTACATCAAATCATACCTGTTTTTTCTTTCTCCTATTTTCTTATAGTTCAAAGTATTTTTAATTCAGAATATTGCTCTTCATTATTTAGCAGAATCACATCCAAAAATCTCAACTCTTCCTAAAACTCCTTTCACATATTGAAAAATGAAAGTATCAATATGGTGAGTGAAGAATATATCAGTTGGATGCTGAGAGAAATGAGTAGAGCCAGAAGAACATTATGCAGCATAACAGCAACATGGGGTTGATGATTAATCTTAATGGACTTGCTCATTCCATCAGTGCAAAAATCAGGGACAATCTTGGGGGATCTGTGATGGAGAATACCATCTATCTAGAGAAAGAATTGTGGAGTTTGAACAAAGATCAAAGACTATTATATTTACTTTTTTTAAATGATATTTTATTATGTAATTTTGCTATCCCTTATATTTTATTTTTTTCCTAAAGGATATGATTTTTCTCAACACATTCAACTTAGATCAATGTATAGCATGGAAACAATGTAAAGACTAATAGATGGTCTTCTCTAGGGGGTAGGGGGAGGGAAGTGAGATTAGGGAGCAAATTGTAAAATTAAAAAATAAATGAAATAAGTTGTTTTTTTTTAAAAAAAGAATTTATCAATTGCTTTCCTTTGGGCAGATTGAAAACTCTGATAGATTTCTGGATAGTAGTTGAAAGCTTCCATGCCTATATATCATGCTCTTGTGTCAAGTTTCCAATTGGTTTATCAAATCCCATTTCCATTATTATGGTCTCTAGTATTCTGCCTTGAAATTCTTGACTTTCTCTTTACACTTACCTAGCTAGGTGGGTGTTCAAATCTGACCTCAGACACTTGACATCTACTGACTGTGTGACCCTGAGCAAGTTATTTAACCCTGATTGCCTCACATCTAGGGCCATCTCAAATCATGCTGAACCATATCTGGCCACTGGACCTAGATAGCTTCAGAGGGAAAAGTGAGGTTGGTGACTTAACACAATATCCCCTTACTCAAGGTCAATTAACTTGTTTGTCAATGGCATCACCTACCTTATGCATGGTCTTCTTCAAAGATGAAGAACAAACATAATCATCATCACCATCATCCCTAACCAATGTTTCCCCTGCTTTTTTTTAAATTCTCTCAAAGGGATTTTCTTACTTTCTCATATCCTTCTTTTAAAATTAGATTACTCCTCCACTGCTTTTTCTTTCTTTTTAATTTTCTAAAAGGCATATTTTCCAAAGCCATATTCTAGGCAGAATTATGATTCGTTTTGAAGTAGTTAATTGAAACATACATTGAAAACTAAGAAATGCATGTAATTTTAGCTAAATTGTAATGGAATCATAACACTTTTTATAGGGGGAAATACCTTGAAAATTAGAGAAAATGTCATTTTGTTTTGAAGTAGCATTGAATTTAATACAGAGAATGAGAAGAGGCGATGAATTATTGCTTTAAAGAAATACATTATCCTATAGATAATACTTTCTTTTGGAAATATTTTGAGCATTTGAAGATGCTTACTAAAATTATGACTCAAACTCAATTAACTAACTTTTATTATTCTATTATTTTCTTTTCACAGTACCCTAGTCTTGTACTTGGACCTCACTATGATTCCCAGTCTCTTCACCCCCCAGTTCAATTACAAGATTATTTCATTTGTACTAGCGACAATTTTATTCCTTCCTAATCTAGACCACTTGGTGGAACAGATGAACTATATTCTGTCCCCTACACTTGAATATCTTGCTCCTTTCCCTTTGGTAATCATGCCTTCACAATTCCAAAATCTGTATTATTTCCACCTTTTGATCACTTCACAGCTCTTCATATGCTACTGAATGGGACATGAGAAAGTCATGAAACCATACAGACTGGGTTCACAAAATATTTATATAAACCCAATTACATGTGAATCTTTACTAGTCTGTCTTTTTTTTATACCCACCTAATTCTTTCACTTTCCTATTCTATATGTGCCTTTTGAAGTGGATTCATCCCAAAATAACCTCTCCCTCCTCAAATGAGGGGCACTGAATAAGAGCTCCCTCTTCTCATTTCATGACATTTCATTACCTTCCATAAAAAACTCTCATTTACCCATATCTTATGAAGAAGTGATCCATCTCCTCCACAAGGGAAATTCCTCTACATGCAACCATCCCATTTAATTCTATTTTGCCCTTCGAATTGTTTCCTCAAACACTGTTTTGCATTTTTCTTAATATTCAGTCTCCCCCTCTCTATTAATTTCTTTGTTGCCTCCCAAAGAATTCATTTCCTCTCCAGTCTTCAAAATGTTGTGTTTGATCTGACCATCGCTGCTAGCTCTAATATTATATTTCTCCGTCCTTTACTAAATTGTTTGACTGGGTCATCACTAATCATCCTGTTCTGTGTCTTCCCACTATACTCTGATGATTTTTGGGAAGAAAATGAGGTTTATGACCTTGTTTATTTATACCTTGCTTTAATCCAATTCACATGCAGGTCAAGACATCACCCTCCTGATGGTCTTACTTGAAAACAAAGGATGAACAACAACAAATTATTTGAGAAAACTGTTCATAAATGCTTGCCATATTTTCTTTCCTTTCCTCTCACTTGATTTTAAACATTCTGTAATCTGAAACTCTATCACCAAAGTCATTAATGATTTCTTAAATGTCAAATCTAATGACATTTTCTCAATCATCTTTCTTCTTGACCTCTCTGCAGTCTTTGAACCTATAATCACCTTTTCCTCGAGGAACTTTCCTCTGTTATTGTTGTTGCTGCTGCTGCTGCTGCTGCTGTTATTGTCACTACTCATTCTTAGTTTCTCTCTAACCTCACTAAATTTTCCTTTTCAAGATTCCTTTGAAGAAGCGTCATATATAATCAATTCCCAATTTAAGTTTTACCCCAATGATCTGAACTAATTGTTCTTATCTATCCAAACTTTTAGTTAATTTATTAGTTCCTATAAGTTCATTTATCATCTGTAAACAGATGAAGCCCAGATCGTTATATCCTGCCTCAATTTCTTTCCTGAGCACTAATCTTCCATCATCAACTGTCTTTTGGACATTTTAAATGAAAAGTCCCAAATGTATCTAAATTTATCCAAAATAAAACTCATTATGTTTTCCTACTACTCTCTACTTCCAAGATTACACTGTACTCTCTACAGTTAGTTTTGTTTCATCTTAAACTTTTTCATTTCTTACTTTTTCCATTTTCTGGCAATTAATGAGACATGATTTCTTTCAGATGACATTGCTTACACTGTAATCCTTTCCAATACTGGCTATGTTATTTGTTTGGTTACTTGTTTGTTTTTTGTTTTGTTTCTGATTGAGGTGAGAACATGATATTAAATATTTTTTCACCATTGGCAAATTGACAATCTTGTCTCTCCCACCATCACTTTACTATCTCCCCCTACTCTATACTTTTGGGGAAAAAAACCCTCTTCTTAATGGCTACTATAATCTCCATTCTTTTCATTATTGCTTAATGGGTACAGCACACCATAGGAGGTTTGAGGAGAGATAAGAAAGTTTAAAAGGTATTCTGTGGAGTGTGAAATATCAAATCAATTATAGAGAAATGAAATAATTTGATGTAAAAAAATATCTAGTTGAGATTCTTCAGCATAAAGGTGTAGCAGACCCAATCAGATCAACATAATGTCATAATTTTTTCCCTCTTTGACATTTTACTTAGTGATGTCATCAGTTTCAGAGAATGTAGCTCTCATATCTTCAGAGATGTTATCCATATGTATATGTCTAGCCCCAGTCTCAGTACTGAACTCTAATTTTGAGTCAACAACTACCATTTATATACCTTGAAATGGATCTTCTCTAGACAACTCAAACTCAACATGTACAAAACAGAAATCATTATCTTTCATCCTAATTTACTCCTCCTTTGAACTTACTTTTTTGTTCATCATCATCTTCTTAGTCAGTCACGATCAAAATCTTGGCATCATCTCCAAATTCTCAGTCTAAATTACCTCCAAATATCTTTACCTGGACTAACTGTAAGGTTATTACAGTAATTTTCATTGCTCAAAGTTGACAAAATAATTTTCATAAAATATGTTCTGACCATGTCCTACAGATTCCTCTTAAACCCAATAAACTTCAATGACTTTATTTACTCCAATATCAAATATAAGGTTCTTTATTAATATTTAAAGTTCTTTATAAGCTTCCTAACTTCCCACTCTTCTCTATTACCTTTCAATCTATGTTCAACCACATTAGTCTATGTCCTATGTTCTTCACATAGGAAAATCCTCCCGTCTCCATGTCTTTGTCCTGTCAATCCCATGCCTAGAATGTTCTCCCTCTTTATCTATGCCTCTGGATTTTCTTACCTCAAATCAAGTAACTAAGACTATAAGCTATAGAATGGTTGTTCATTAATTATTGGTATGTAGACTTTCCTATATAAATTAAATCATAACTCTTGAAACCTACATTCCTGCATTATATTTTCACTCTGAAATCACATACATACAACCAAACAAACTTGGTATAAGTAGAGTGTGTCTTTATTATAATTTCCACAGAAGAATTAAAATTTAAGTTATTATTTACCATAAGGAGGACTTGACTCATGGACATTAAATGTTCTGATGATACATTTGGTTCTACTTTTCATTTGCCACCCTAATGTAATGGGAAGTTTTTTAAACTTCCCTTTTTTTAGCTGCTTGTAAGTCTTTAAATGTCATGTTCTTTTTTACTAATCACATTTCATTCATATCTTGAGAAAGAAATGTTCTTATTTTTCAGTCTCTGTTTTATACTTGAAATCAGGATGTGGCAAATCTACTTTCAGGGTATTTTCTTTGAAGTTATGAGTTTTTCATGTAAAATGTCTATTAAGAAAACTTATAAATCAAAATCACTGACATCTCAACCACCTCATTTTACTTTTGAAGTTAAAGAAGATTCACTAAATGTACTGAAACCTTAATATTCAGCTTGCCACTCGAGTAAAATTGATTCACATTTCCATTGAATGGCTCCCAAAGGTTATGATGATGAATTTTTATCCTTTATTCTCAAAGAAAACCATGGCATCTAGGGAGTGATATATCAACATGCAGTTAATTGGAGGGGGACTAGGCTAAGTCACTAGCTTCATTTTCTCCTCCGGAGTCATCTGGGACCAGTGACCAGATATGAACCAGAACAACTGGAGATGACCTGGATGTGAGCAAATCAGGATCATGTGACTTGCCCAAGGTCACACAGTAAGTGTTAAGTATCTGAAGATAGATTTGAACCCACATCCTCATGACTCTAGGGCTGGTGCTTAATCCCCTGTATCCCTGACTATGGTGCTGTATTAATGGTGTCCTGAGGTCCATGGGAGACCTTCATGTTTGTGCTACACTGAGAGAATGGGGTGGGGGTGGCCAGTAATATTAGAGACAAAAACAGAATTGCCAGTTTACCTGGTGCTAAGACAGACTCCTAATTCTGATGTCTGGCATGACCTTATACCTTTGTTTTGGGTTATATTTTATGGCTGTATGGAGATTAAGATGAAAGAGTTGCTTATTCTACCACCTTTATACATTTTCCACTTTCAAATGACTCAACTCTAAGCAGACATACATATATATATATATATATATATATATGTATATACACACATTCCTCCACCCATATTTATATACACATGATTTTAGTTTAAGTAGTTGAGATACTTAAACAGTATCTAAGCTTGTAGTTTTTAAAACATTGCATTATCCAAATAATATTGACTTGGACTGATTTATTCTTTATGTTTCAGAGCACATGAAATAAAAATGCTTTCTGTAAGTAATGGTAACCCTGGGTGAAATACTTCTAGGCACTGATTGGCTGGAAAAGTTGAGAGCCTGAGGCTTTGCCAATTATTACCTTCCAGAAAATACCAGATTGGGAGGTCAGCACTGTTATTACAACTATGAAAATAAAAAAAAAGTTTAAAAAAGACATTTCTGTGTGATGAAAGGTTAAAAGCTGAAGTGTATGTTGCCATGACAATCATATTTTGTTTACCACAGTAGTCTTTTTCAGGACCAGTCTTTTAAATGATAGAAAGAGCCACTTCAGTCTTAACATTGCATTACACTGATGACTTTCATTAGTGGAGCAGCATTTGTTCCTTTTTCAATAAGAACTATGAAATGTTCCATTGCTCATTTTGTCCATTTATTTAATGACATTGGTATATTTGTTTCCTTAAACTAAATAGCTCTAAAAAATGAGTGTGTGTTAATTCAATTGAATCCATGTAAATATAGTGCTCAGAATCCAAATGCTTGAAAATATGTACATGTCCTTACCCAACTGTATGGGATAGGAAATGATTGCTATTGCTTGACTTCAAAGCCCTTCATTAGGATGCCTCAACTATCTCTAGGCTTTTGTGGTTTTTCTGTGCTCATCCTTCATTCTCATTCCAGATAAATGAATACACCCCTTTCATTGCAATTTTCACCATATTCATCTTCAAGCATACTCCTCTGTATTGTCAATGACCTTTGAACCTCATTTCACCAAGTAGTCTTTTTATATATCATCCCCCAAGAGTAATTTAATAGAATGTAATGAATGAATGAAAAAACCTAAACTCTGTGAATGCAAATAATAAAGTAGAATTTCTCATTTCAAGGAACACACACTCTAATTTGAAGAGAAAGCAGATAAAATAAAGGTAATCTTCAGGACAAGATGGAAAGACCCAAAAGACTTTAGGATTTTTTCAGTAGGGCATATGACAGTTCTAGAGGTAAGCAACATATCAGAGGCAAAGCAGATGAAAAGTCCTAGGAAAAAAAAATTAAAACACTTACAGAAGCTTCTGAGGTGAGCTAGACAGAAATAGTTGAAAAAGACATCCAATGTGTGAAAGGAAGTAGGGAACTGCAAAAATATGGAGGTAGTAATAATTGCAACTTGTTCATGAAGCAACAAGGAGACTAGCTTGACCAGAGCAGAAGGTGTTTCAATAGAAAGAAATAGAAAGATTTAGGGGAAAGTAATTTAAATTTTATCCAACAGTTAAATTTCTACAAAGAATAGAAAATAAAAGCAACAGAGGTTTACTACTGAATCAATGATGTACTCAGTTTTCTGAGCTGCTTGATAATTGTAATCTATTCTCATTTAAATATACTCTAATTTTACATCAATCATCTAATGATCTAGATTTTCCATTGCTTCCAGATCATTTTACATTTTTATTTGGTTAAAGGCAAATCAACCTTATATTGTGAAGATATGTACTGATCTCAAATTGTGAGGCTGTGAGGAATTGTGCTGTAATTATCGAATATTGGCTCTCCTGGAATGCTGTAGCTTCCACGTGGGAAGATAAGCCAGGGAAATGAAGCCTCTCTCCTCTGTAGTCTGTCGTTACAACAACAATTGTGGAAATCAAATGAGATGTGGAACCATTTCTGATTGCCTTAAATGCCACATTTATATATGCCAGGAAGAACGTATGTCTCTACATGAAATGAAAGAAGAAAATGAAGCAGTCTGTGGATGTGGACTCTCTTGGGTTGAACGTAGGTGGATAAGCTCGTACTTAACATCTGTTCAGGCTGGAAATGCAGGGTAAGTTTAATATGTTTACTCAATCACACTGATTTCCTGGGTGCCAAAGCAGAAAATCTCAAACATATGACTTCTGTTCACAATGTGAGGCAGCTTTTCAGAACAAAGGTGATGATCCTAGAAGAAAATGGGAGACACTATCTCTGGTGCCAACACAGTTGGAATTTTTTGCTGCCAGCAATCAACTGCTCTCAAACACAAACTTTACAGGCTTTCATCGATTAACATATAGGCAGGACAACTTACAAGCTCACTTAAGAAGGGAATAGAAAACAAAACAAAGCTGCTGTATTTCTCAACATATTAAGAAAGGATCAACATATGGCTTCCAATCTTTCTAAGAATTCTTTTTTTTTTAAACAACAGATAGTTATGTTTAATGTGGCACAAAATTCCAACCCAGACTAAGTTGATTATCAAGACTACTTTCCGGTTTCTGTCTGAAACTCCACCCAAAATAAAACTTGGCTTTGTAATATTAATTTCTCAGCTTCTGGTGACTAAATTCTTGTTTTATCAGTAAGCACCATAGTCCATTAATGAAGAATTCAAAGAGTATATTTTTTGTTAAAGAAGTTTTCTACAGATACACTTTTTTTCTTTCCAAAGGATTGAAAAAGTTTTTAACAAAAGGAAAAAAAAAAGCACTAATAGCTTTAAGGTTGTCAGGATTTTTATAAGCTTTTTTTTTTCAATTAGTCTTGAGATTGAGAGGCAAAAACATCATCTATATATCCAGATGAAGAAACTGAAGCTAAAAGAGCATTAATGAAAATCTAAGTTCATTAAGTCAATAAGTAAAACTAATTAACAATCATTCAGTGGCTTAAACCATAAGAATTTATTAAAATAATTTTCTCACCATGTTTCTATAAGGTATCCACATGATCCATGAGAAACATTATCCATTTTTTACAACTGAGAAATGAGTTGAAGAAAAAGTTCAGTGATTTATCAATAATTACAGAAACATGGTTATCTAGGAGCACTGCAAGAACTCATAGCCAGAATTTCAAATATTCTGATCTTTTCTTAACAAAACTGTCTTCAAACCTGTAGGTTTGATCTTAGATTTTGTGACTTTTTTTCCCAATCTTTTCACTCTTCTTCAATCCTATCAGAGCTAGAAGAAGCCCTAGGGACCACACTAGTTTGAATCTTTAGTATTATTTATCATAGCAAGTTTTATTAAGTCATACATCTTGTAGAACTGGTTTGTGCAGAAAGGAGGATATAAACGGACAAAATTGCCACATCTAACCTTTTCCATTCTTTCTTGGTGCATTGTCTCCTCAATTGTCTAACAGATTTCAAGATTCCAAATTATTTTTTATTTAATCCTCCATCTCTGTGTCCTTCATTAATAACTTCAACAATTTTTAAGTATTTAAGATTTTCATCTGGCTTTTAGTTTTCCTATTGGTTTTCATAATCACTGAGACAATCTTGAGAATATAATAGACTGTATTACCTGAAAAGTCTGTAAAATGTCCATTGACATTTTTAGAGGAATTTCCCTTTAAGTATTGTACTGTTTGAATTGAATCATATGAAAAAGTAAGAAATCTTATGAGGCACTAAAATTGACACCAATAAATAAATCACCTATATCAAAATAAATTTTAAAGCATAGTTGGCAGTATGTGAAATATTTATATTGCTGAAATAGGTTGAGGTATGCAAAATATGTAATTCTGTTTATAGTCATAGATAAACTGCATATCACAATACAATCAACTCTGTTATGCCAGAACTCATTTTAAAGGTACTTGGTGCCATTAATGATAGAGAAAGATCATGAAACTTAAAAAAAAAAAAAACTACCATTAGCACTTGGATTTTCTGTACCTATGGAGGGGACCTGTCAGAAATCAATCTGCTGTAGCAAGTGACCAGGTTAGCAATTTGTATTGCAACAACAACAAAATGATTTTACAGGTAACTAGGTATTCATTCACTTCCTATGACAGATGCATACAAGATTTTAAAAATAAGGGAAGCCTTCTCAAATCCACAAAGAACTATGGCCATACTAGCCTTATTGGATAGACTTACATAGTTCCAATCTCTTCTCTTTTTTCATTAAAGGGGAAACAGTAAATTCTGATCAAAAACAAGTTAGATATATTGATTGAACTGGTAAACTTTCACAGTGATATCTTTCAATGAATTTTTCTTTTCAAAACATAATAAAACTCATCAATTGAGATTCACCATTATAGATCAGTTATCTAAATATGGTGACATATTCAAATTATTTTGGGTATTTTTGTGGTCAATTTTCATATTTAAATTAAAACTATACAAATTTAATTTAATAATATTATTGAATTTTTAAAAACATCCTACAACTGTGGAAATCTCTCGCTATTCTTAATTTATTATTGAAAACTGAAATATTTTACAAAGGAAATTTTCTTAGCTTTGATTTTCTGTAATTTATTTGACAGCTTCTTATATTATATGGAGATCATACATTATTTTCACTAATGTCAAGTTCACTTTAGCCTTTGGCAGAAGGTGGTTTAAAGTCAATAAAACAATGTCATCTTTTTCTGACTGGCATGTTCTAAGGAAAATGCTACAGGAAGGGGACAAACCACTGTCACCAAACAATCTGCAATGTCCTTCAAAGACTCATTTATTATCATCCAAGGTTCACTTTATACTATAAGCAAATAAGTTGCAGGCTAGAAGACTCATGAAGACCTAGAAGATTGCCTTTCAGTGATACATTTACAGCTCAATGAATGAGTAAAATTAGAATGTAAGAAATTTCCTACAGAGACTAGGCCAAAATTCAGTCTCTCTTAGAGTAATGCCAAGAAACCTTTCTGGGAAACCATGTTACTTTCATTCAGTAAATGTGATCATGAGAGGAAGAAGATATTACAAGTCTGATTACCTCACCTATAATTAAGATATGAATAGAAGTCATGAAAGATATCTAAAGATCCCATAGGTAGAACTGTGTTTTACTATTATAGACTCTATTATCTCTGTTTCTAAATCTAGTTCTCTTTCTAATACACAATTCCTTAGGTTAGTTATCTCTCTTAATATCTAATCCAATCATATGTGGTAGATGATTGAATATCCTGAAGCTTATTCTAGGCCATCCAACAAGAAGAGGCATCCACATCATATACTTGTTTCAAAAAACTTGCAAAAGTTGTCAAGGCTAAAAGGAAATTCAGAAAAAGCAATTTATAAATTGCAGAGTCTTTTTGAAATTTTTCCCACTATCATCAATATCACATGATTTTATATATTAACTTCTAAGTGATGCAATTGATTTGCATATGAGATTTTCTAAGTCAATTGCATTATTTTATATTCATATACCAAAATTAATCTCTCCAGCTTAGTAGACTTAAATAAATACTATCCCTCTGTACCACATTTTCATATTCCATTAGCCAATTAATCATTATCAACATTAAACACTCTATTCCAAATACTCATGGATAGTTTTTTTTTCTTCTTGTCTAGTTCTTATAGTCATGTCCTAATCTTCATGATGTTATTTGGGGTCTTTTGGCAAAGATCCTGTAGTGGCTTGCCATTTCGTTCCCCAGATCATTTTACAGATGAGGAAGTGAAGCAAAGATGATAAAGTGCCTTACCCAGGATTACACATTACATTATAACTGAGGTCAGGTTAAAACTCAGGAATTTGAGCATTTGTCCCTTTTGAGGTTGACTATGAATTATCCATTCGTTTCTTTTTCTGATCACCTGTTTCTTATTTATTATAAATTGTTTATTCTTTCAGGTCTTTTTTCAAAGAATAATGGATTTGGTAAACTAGGACCTTTACCCTCTCTACATCTTACTTTCTTCATCTATAAAGTGAGGAGATTGGAGTTAACAGGATTCATTCCCATTCTGAAGTTTCCTAAGATCTATTCCCTCTCAAAATCATTGATAATAGGAATCCTGTTGAACTAATTTAAGTTTATACAAATCTGGCATCATTAATTTCTTAACCCTAATTGAACTTATTTATGGTTTCAAGCTGTGCTACTTCTATGGGTAATATGTTCTCTAACTTGATTGCTTATTATGAACCCAGGATCTCAGTGAGAGCACTGTATTGAGGAAGTCCAACTCATGAATGATTCCCCTTTAGGTCTAATTAGCTTCTTTCATGACCAAAGCCTGCAACTTTAATTCTTGCTATCAGTTTTTCAAATGACTATCATTGTTCAGAAGGTCAATGATGCTGACAATATGAGTTCAGATTCTTTGCAATTTCTATGAAAATATTATTTAAAGTATATGTATCCTGATGAAAAAAATTAAATCACCATATATATATGGTGATTTAATATATATATATATATATATATATATATAGATTAGATTATCATCTTATATGATAGCTACCCACTGACAAAATTCTGTTTTTTTTTAATTTGCTTCCCTTAAACTTCAATGGAAATTCATGTGCATGATCAATGTTTCACCCCCCCCCACTTCACTAATCAAAATGAAAAATAATCTGTCAACCTTACTTATTGACTATGTAGTCATTCATGTACTATGTTCATACTATTTGTGAGTTGTTTATAAGAGTTTTTAATTCTCTTATATAAACAACTGCCATCTATAGAAACCAATTTAGCTATTTGACAATAATCTTTATTAGAAGCAAAGAGCTTAGAAAAGTAACTCCCAAGTGCCATGAAATGGCTACCCTGTAAAGCACTAGAAAAGAGAATGGGAGACATTGGGAAGTCTTATATACAAGAATAGATTCCATTTTTTGCTCATATAATAGGTAAGTGATGAGCAAGGATTAACATTCAGTTTCTAAGACTCTCTTCTTCAACACTCTCTTTCTTTCTTATTTTCTTTCTTTCTTTCTTTCTTTCTTTCTTTCTTTCTTTCTTTCTTTCTTTCTTTCTTTCTTTCTTTCTTTCTTTCTTTCTTTCTTTCTTTGTCCCAACCTGGGTTCTTAAGCTCCTTTCTTCAATTTACCAAATTTTCTCATTACCATCAATTCCTCTCCTTCTTTCTTCTTGTTACAAATGAAGTATTTCTACCTTTAGTTATACTAATTCATTTACCTATGTCCCATTTCTTCTTGCCTCATTTATGACATTTCTCAAATAATGATCATCTTTCTTATGCTTCTTTAATCTAATCTTCTCACCTGGAGATCCTCTTCATCTGTTCAAATATTTTCTCAGGTTGCCTCAATCATTAAAAAAAATTAAAACCTTTTATTTAGCCATTTTACTACATCAAAGCATCATCCATTTATGTTCACTCCTTTGTCATTAAATTTACTGAAAAATCAAGGATTTGGGGTTCTTACACTTCCTTGATTTCCTATGTCCTCTTACTATTTTCACTGTTATCCTGCCATTGTGTCTTTTCTCAAATTTCCTTCTCAAAAGTAATAGAGTATATCTCTGACTAATTAGAATCTCCCCTGAAAATTCTTCTTATAACTTCTCAATCTAAAATATAGGACTTCAAATTTCTGCCCTTAGGCTCACACTACATTAAAGGCCTAAAATGGATTTCACCATATCCATTGTCTCCATCTTCCATCCTTCATCTTCTCTTCCTAATTTCTATTCTTGGCTTTATCTTAGTCAACAAAACTTGATTTTATTTTTATCTTTGACTTCTTACTCTTTTCTCATGCTTCCTAGTTTAAATCAAATAATTCTATTAAGTCTTCCCTCACAATATTCCTTAAAATTTCCCCTTCCTATTAATCTCAATGTCCTTACTCAGTTTCAGTACCTTGTTCCCAAATCCTTTTCCAATTTTCATTTTCTCTCTCAGGTCTCAGCCTCCCTACTACTCCCATTCTTATAATCAGTACTACAGATTATTGCCAGAGTGAACCATCTGAGAATACAACATGTACTGCTGATTTTCTTTATTCAAGTTCCTTCAGTGGTGCTATGTTATCTAAAGGATAAAGATTGAAATACTTAGCCTTATAGTCAGGTCATTGCTTTATTTTCTACTCTGCTCCTATAAAAAGAATTGTTTCAAATCACACTACATCAAACCCCAATAGCTTCTTCTTTCCTACTTCCATGCCATTGACTCCCACATTGAGTTTTGTCCATATCCATTTATGCCTCCACATTCAATAAGGCCTAGATGAAATTTTACAGCCTCTGTGAAGATAAATTAAAATCTTTTTTGAGTTACACATCACCCCAGTTGAAAATCTATATTGCCACCTGGTGGAACTTAACTAAAAAAGTAAATAGTAACCTTAAATGGTAAAATGGAACCCTAAATAGCAACTACCATTGCTTTAATCCTACTCTATGATATAAATATCATACAATCAATTTATTTTTCATGTCACATTATGACTCAAGTCACAATGATTATGCACATAATATATTGAATGGACTATGATACTTTTGTAATTATTTACTTAGCTTGGATATGCGGAAAAGAAGGTAAATTTGAAGGGGCAAGGATAATTCCATGTAAATACTGAAACAATGATAATCTTTTTTAAAAAATCTGGCAATTATGAAGATGCTAAAATTATTTAGGATTTATAATCTCATTTTTTCAATTTTGTTATGTATAACATACTATATTCTATCATAGATAAATGCAAAGTATTAAATTGTCAATTGTGATTTCTGTCAACCATTCAGTTTTGGGCATTTCAGATTATCAGTTTCAGGATATAAATTTTGTACTATAGAGGACTGAGGATTAATTTAAAAAATAATACATTATCTTCATATCATAACAATTCAAAATATCCTTACCCAAGACAAAATAGTTAAACGCATGTTTAACATTTATATCAGAAGAGGGAAAGAAAAGGAGTGTTAAATACCTATTGGCACAAGGAGAATAATATTTATTTATTGAAGAGACAAAAGCTGGAATGGAACTAACTGTGTGTATACCTTCTGCCAGGTAAATTATAGATAGAATTTGAACCCAGAATCTCTGACTCCAGAACCAGAGGTCTTTCCATTGTATCACATTTCTTCTTCCAATTTTCATTCTTAGCAAAATGTTTACCAGGTAGAAAATTGGATGAGTAGTAGCAGAGTTGGGAACCCTTACAGATGGTTATCACACTTTTGAGTCAGTCAGTCAATTAGCATTTATCAAGTGCCTGCTTTATAATCAGATTTTATGCTAAACTTTGAGGATACAAAGAAAATCAAAAGAAAATCCATGCCTTCAAGGAGCTCATAATCAAATGGATAGGAAGTCAATAAACAAAAATAATTGTAAAATGAATTATCAACAGGAAAAATAGTATATAATTTAGAGAGAAAACACTTAAATTAGAAAGATAAGAAAAGACTTATTGTAGAAGATGGAATTCCAGTTTTGGGATCTGAAGGAAGTCAGGGAAACCAAGAAGTGGAGATGAGGAAGGAGAGAATTCCAAGCATCTGAGACAGCCAGATAAAATGCCTGGAGATGAGAGATGGAAAACTTTGTTCATAGAACAGCAAGAAAGACAATCTCCCTGGATCAAAGAGTACCTGGAAGGGAACAAGATACACTAAGAAAAAGGTAGGAAGGGAAGAAATCTAGGTTTTGCAGGGCTTTGAATGCCATATAATTGGGTTTTTTTTTCAATTTAATCTTGGAGCTGAGGAGAAGCCAATTGAGTCAATTGAATAGGGAGTGACATAGTCAAAATGCACTTCAGGAAAATCATATTGGTGGGCTGTAGGATGGGTGGCAATGTGGAGAGATTTATGGAAGGAAGACCCATCTATAGGTTTTTGCAGTATTTCAATTTAAGGTGATGAGGGCCTTCACAAAGGTAGTAGCAATATCAAAGGAAAGAAAAGGGAGTATCTGAGAAATGTTGCAAAGTCGAAATAGATCAATCTTGACAACATATTGATAATAGAAGTGAAAGATAGTGCAGTGTAGAGGATGACACCCAGGTTCCAAGTCTTCAACACTAGGAGGATAGGGATGTACACTGCACTATTAATGAATTTAGAAGGGTGAAAAGTGTAGAGAGAAAACTATGAGCTTTTGGACATGTAAATTTTAGATATCTACTGTTCATCTAGTTAAAGATATCTGAAAAGATGTAGGAGATGTGAAAATGGAGGGCAGAAGGCTGACTAGGGGAACATAGGTAAATTTGAGAATCATAAGCATAAAGATAATAATTAAATCCATAGGAGCTGATGAGATCATCAAAAGTAGTAGTAGATGAGAAAAGATGATGGCCCAGGAAGAGCCCTATGAGATACCTAAGGTTAATAGGAATAAACTGGTTGAGGATACAGTAAAGAAGGCTGAAGTCTGAGAGATAGGAGGAGAATCATCAGAAAATGGTGTCCCAAAAATATTGAGGAAAAGAAATAACATCAAGGGAAAAGTGGGATTAACAATGTCAAGAGGTAGCTAGGTGACACAGGGGCAACTAGGTGGTGCAGTGAATGGAGCACCAGCCCTGGAGTGGAGGACCTCAGTTCAAATCTGGCCTCAGACACATAATACTTACCTAGCTGTGTGACCTTAGGTAAGTTGCTTAACCCCATTACCTTGCAAAAATAATAATAATAATAATAATAATAATAGTAATGTCAAAGACTGCAAAGAGGTCAAGAAGAGCAAGGATTGATAAAAAATTGTACATTTTTAATATAGGTATGGAGACAGGCAAGTAATAACCTAAGCCAGTATTAATATTTACAATTAGTCAGGACCTTTGCTAAGTGTTAGGGGGGATACATCTAGATGCAAAAATAAAGATATCCCCTGCCCTCCCTCAATAGGCTTTACATTCTAATGAGATAAAATAAGAGCCAAAAGGAAGCTAAAAACTAACAGGGGAGTTTACCAATACTGACATAGTACTGAAGTTTAAAAAGTGAGAAGCACATTCAGGAGGGAAATGAAGGTTGAATCCTCAAGCAAAATGAATGCTCAAAGGGGAACTCCTCAATGGGAGGGCACTGACATAGTAGACTGACATTCCAGCCTGAGTAGGCCCCAGATCTTCAGATTGATACCACAACTGAAGTTTAGTTTTGAAATTCAGGAAGTCTATAGCATAACTGAGAAGAAAATGTGTCAAATGAAGAGTATTTGACTTGGCTTCAGAAGACTTGGGTTTGAGCATTGGAAGAATATCCCTAAATAGAATGATGGCAAGTGAGTATATATTTATATTCTAAAGTCTACCTTTCTAATTTACTGGTTGTTATTAAAAAGGATGTTAGCTGTAACATCACCTCTTTGTACCTCAGTTTCCATAAATATATGTATGTCTGCATAAACACATATGCACAGAGTGTAATATGTGCGAATTTATACATATATGTGTGTACATGTATCTATGGGTAGGTATATAATAAATTATATGTATATTTGTGGTTATATATGCATATACTGAATAAATACATGTGTTTGTGTGTATCTATGTGTATTTTTCTATTTGTGTGTCCACACATATACTGATAGGGAGATCTGGTCTAGATAATCTCTAAGATTCTTACAAGTAGTTATATTCATTGATTCTGAGAATACCAATTAGTTATTAAATACCTTGGTCTTTTATTCTTCCAGTAGCCAACAGTGATATTTAAGCTATAATTATAAAATTCAAAAAGGAAAAATGTAAACATAAATATTTATATAGATACATTTATTCCATTAGCAATATCTAGTTCTCTATTATTTTTTCAGACATTAAGTGTCACGGTAGATGGATATCTGTTCTTAGACTCAAGAAATTCTGAATTCAGTCCTTCCTGACTATGTGACCCTGAGCATGTATGTCCCTCAGTTTTCTTAACTGGAAAATGGGGTAATAATTGCACTTGATTCACAGGATTTTTCTGAGAATCAATAAAATAAGTAAAATACTTAGCATAGTGTCTTGCCCCTAGCTGAAACTTAATTAGTTCTTTTTTCTTTACTTCTATTCTATTTTCCTTCCTCTTTTTTTCTATCATTTATCTATCTAGCTATCTATCTGATCTATATGGTAGCAAATCTCATCTTGTCAAAAACAGACACTCAAACTAAAATAAGAATTTTGAGAGCGAAAAGAGGGGAAAAAATGAAGCTTTATTACATTTAAATTCTTTGTTATTTTTGTTGTTTTCTTTTTTCTTTTAGATTTCCTCTGGGATTTAATGGAACAAACAGAGGCAGGGATCTTTAATTTTCCTCTGAATGACTCTAATTTGAAAGCTTTTATAGAGTTTCAGGCAGTAGAGGAACAGTCAGAGGAAACTTGAAGAACAAAAAAAGATTGCATGTTTCAAATGTCAACCACTCTGAGCCAGCATCTTTATATGTTTGTGAAAATGAGCAAAAATGAAACATGTCCCGTCAAGTGGCCTGAGGCACAGGGGAACAAATACATTTCCAGCTTTCTCACTACATTAAATCCTGACCTAAGTCATGAACTAGGAGACATGCTTCTCTCAAAAGTAACTCAGCTCTCACAGGAAGGAAGGGGGAGGAAGGGAGAAAAGAAATAACTCAAACACAACAAAACCCTCTAGCTCTCTCAAACTCAGTATTTAGACTGACGTGAAAGAGCTGGTAATAACTTTATCAAACTTAGTCTTCTGAAGCACTATGATTTTTAGACATTTCCATGAAACAGCAGAGTTAAAATGTAAAGTGCTTTGAAATCCCTCCAGATAAAGCTTTTGGCTGAGTAATCAAATACAATGAAATCTATAGACACTTTTACTCCTAATACTCTGTTTTCTAACTTGATGGGAGAGTCCAATTAAATTGAATGTTATAGTAGAACATTTTGGAAAGAAAATAGAGAGGAGGTGGGCTCATTTTGTGTAAGTATATATAAACTTGGAGAGACAAAAAGAGTTACCCTGCTATTCTCACATAGTCAAATTCATAGTCTCACAACTCCCAAAATGCCCAGGGAGAGCATTATTATTTTGGATTGCATTCTATTTGAGTGCTATAAAATCCTCAGAATTTTATAACATAGAATCCAATATTATTTATGATTGTCAGTGTTTTGGTACTTGAAGTAAAGATCTCTGCAGCAGAAAGATTTTTTTTTTCTTATAGCTGCCTCATTCCAATAATCATTTTCAGTTTTATAGTCCTTTCTTAGGGATGCTTCAGTGAAATTCACTGGAGAATCAGGTAGATTTGAGTAGCTGAAACAAAATGTTTACCAACAGAGCATTTATCAACTAAGTTCATGCATTTTTTTTTTTTTTTTTTTTTTTTTTTTTTAGTTTTTGCAAGGCAATGGGGCTAAGTGGCTTGCCTAAGGCCACACGGCTAAGTAATTATTAAGTGTCTGAGGTCGGATTTGAACTCCGGTACTCCTGACTCCAGGGCCAGTGCTCTATCCACTGCGCCATCTAGCCGCCCCCATACATTCTTCTTTTAAAGAGGGTAATACATTCCTTTGTTTTTCTAATATTAGAGTCAAACGTCTAATTATAATAATTATGCTGTATATGTTATATAGAATAATGGATCCTTGAGAAATGAGGTTTAACAAGACACAACTTTTTATAAAGGAGTTGTGAAAGATCCTGTCTCTCTTTTAAATCTGAGAAACACCCCAATTACATAATTAACCATGCTTAAGGGCTCAAAAAGTACCTTTTTTAAATGAAGAGTAAAATGAGCAGAACTTAGGAAAACATTGTTTAGTTTAATAGCAAGATCATTCAAAAAATAACTATGAATGATTAAGCTGTTCTGAATATTATAAAAATATTCAAATAAGCTACAAAGGACTTATAAAGATGTCTTCTACCTCCAGAGAATGAACAGATATATAGAAATATACATAGTATAGTTTTACAAATATATATATATATAATATATGTATACAATATATAGAGAGATCTAAATGTAGATCTCTCTCTCTCTCTCTCTCTCTATATATATATATATATATATATATATATATATATATCTGTGTCAATTGATGATTTTAAAAATATAGCAAAATATTAAATTTTTAAAATACATTTTTGAAATACAGTCATCCAATATAAAAAATCTCCTCAAAATATCTTCAAGGTAAACAAACCTATGAGTGATTACAATTGAGTATACATGCCAGAGTTCATATTTATAGCTTATTATTTGTTATTAGAAAACTAATGAACACTTAATATTGTGTAATTATTTAGGATTTTTTTTATTTCTGGAAAACAGTTCTGTATTCATATTTGCATAAGTTTATGTATCTCAGTGGTTAAATTATCAAATGTTAATGTAATTTGTAACTATTTTAAACAGTATTTTTTCCTGTATTTTTGTCAAATAGTGAGTCCTTCCACCAGAAGCTAATGTCTTTAGGTATCTCAAATAGTAGATTATTATTGTCATACTGTTTCTTTTGAACCTACCCTAATCTACTGATCCATTACTCCTATTTCTTAACCAGTACCAGGCAATTTTGATGACTGTCCCTTTATTATATAGCTTTAAATCTAGCAGAACTAGACCACCTTCCTTTACATTGTTTTTCATCAGTTCCCTTGATATTCTTGTTGCTTCATATAAATTTGGTTACTATTTGTTCTAGCTCAGTAAAACAGTTATTTGGTAGTTTGATTGGTATGACATTGAATAAGTAATCTAATTTGGGTAGAATTGTCATTTTTATTATATCAGCTTGACCTAACCATGAGCAATTGATATTTTTCCAATTATTTAGATCTGACTTTATTTGGGTGAGAAGTGCTTTGTGATTGTGTTCATACAGTTTCTCCATTTGTCTTGGAAATTAGATTCCCAAGTATTTAATATCATCTATAGTTACTTTAAATGGAATTTCTCTTTATATCTCTTGCTCTCAGACTTTGTTATTCATATATAGAAATGCTGATGAGATATGTAGGTTTATTTTATATCCTGCTACTTTGCTGAATTTGTTAATTGTTTCAGGTGGATAATTTTCTTGGTCCTCTAAGTATACCATCATATCATCAGAAAAGAGTGAAAGCTTTACTTCCTCACTGCGAATTCTGATTCCTTCAATTCTTTTTCTTCCCAGATTGCTAAAGCTAATATTTCTAATATTATATTGAATAGCAATGGTGAGAATGGGCATCTTTCTTTCACCCCTGATCCTAGTTTCTCCCCATTACATATAGTATTTGTTGATAGTTTTAGATAGATATTGCTCATTACATTAAAGAAAAACTCCATTTATTCCTATATTTTCTCATATTTTTAATAGAAATGGATGTTGTATTTTGTCAAAGGCTTTTATAGCATCTTTTGAGATAATCAAATGACTTTTGTTGGTTTTGTTATTGATATGTTCAATTATGTTGAGAATTTCTCTAATATTGAACCAACACTACTTTCCTGTTATAAATCCAACCTGATCATATTGTATTATCCTAGAAATAACTTGCTGTAATAGCTTTGCTAAAATTTTATTTAAAATTTTCCATCAATGTTCCTTAGGGAGATCCATCTATAATTTTCTTTTGTCTCTATTGGTTCTTCCTGGTATCAGTACCATATTGGTGTCAGAAAAGGAATTTGCAAAACTCCTCCTATTTTTAGAAAATAATTTATGTAGAATTGGAATTAAATGTCCCTTAAATGTTTGATAGAATTCACTTGTAAATTTATTTGAACCTGGAGATGTTTTCTTAGGGAGTTTATTGATAGCTTCTTCCCTTTCTTCTTCTGAAATGGGGTTAAGTATTTAATTCCCTTTTCTGTTAATGTGGGGAGTTTGTATTTTTGTAAATATTTTTCCAATTCATTCAGGTTATCAAATTTAATGGCATACAGTTTGGCAAAGTAGCTCTGAATTATCTCTTTAATTTCTTCCTCATTGTAAGTTAGTTCACCTTTCCATTTTTGATACCACTAATTTCATTTTCTTCTTCCTTTTTTAAATCAAATTAACCAAAGGTTTGTCCATTTCATTAGTTTTTTCCCATAAAACTAACTCTTAGTTTTATTTATTAAGTTTAATAAATGTTTGTTCCCTGAAAATGAAACACTTCCCTTCAGTTCCTCCCAAATTAGTTTTGAATGGACAAATTGTTCACAAAGGAAGTTTGAATAACTGTCAACTGTTCAGATTTCAACAAAGAGAGAATATCCCCAGGTGTATAGTTATGGTGAGGGCCCCCATGTTACTTTTGTTTTGTATCTTTGCAAAGGGCAGCTAGGTCATACAGTGATAAAGGTCTGGGCCTGAAGACAGGAAGATTCATCTTCTTGAAATCAAATCTGATCTCAGTTAACAGTGTGATGCTGGGCAACTCATTTACTCTGTTTGCTTCAGATTTTAATGTGTAAAATGAACTGGAGAAAGAATGGCAAATCATTCCCCTGTCCTTGCCAAGAAAACCTCAAATGAGGTCACAAAGACTCAGATAGAACTGAAATAATTGAACAACAAATTTGTGCAAATTTTGTGATCATCATTTTGGAAAAAAAACAAGAATCACAATTCCTTTACGATTTAAAATCTTTTTTGATGATATCCTTAATATACCACTCAAACAAATTTTCCCAATTTTCATTGA
Organism: Macrotis lagotis; assembly: GCF_037893015.1. Taxonomy (NCBI): domain Eukaryota; kingdom Metazoa; phylum Chordata; class Mammalia; order Peramelemorphia; family Peramelidae; genus Macrotis; species Macrotis lagotis. Next base: position 182,400,464 of record NC_133660.1, on the reverse strand, counting down.
CCCATCATTCACCTATTTTGAACTTAGGTCCAGAATTGGAAATCTCAGTCTTTTCAATATGTTTTTGGAGGAAAAACAATGAAGAGAATGAATCCTGGTCTGATAAATTTCTACTTTTATTAACATGGGATCATTCATTAATCAAATCCAAAATTGAAATCCTAACCTAAGCATGAATCCTTTCATTTCTAAAACAATACTGAAAAGTGACCAGTCATTCTCCAATAAGAAAGACTACCTAATTACTACCATTCAAGGAATACTATTCTTTTTTTTAGAAAACTTAAATATTTAGGCAAATTTAAGGTATATTTATGGAACGTTTGTCTCTCAAACTTCTACTCATTTATCCTAGATTTCATCTCCAGAATTGGATAACAGAAGTCTAATCTGTTCCTTGACCTTTCCAATCCCTTAAGTTATTATCCATGAGCTTAAATTTAATAGCATATGTATTTCCACAAAACTGTTTATATACATTTTGCTAAAAAATTAATTGGACTATAAATTTTGATTTTCCTATAAATAAACAAATGTATAAACAAATAAGTAAATATCATGTGGAAAAAATAAGTGATTTCCCCATTGCCTAAAGGAAAAATAAATAAATTTCTTATGATGGTATTATTAAATATCTGTTCAGTCTTATCACTTATTTCCTTACTTTATGAATTCTAAGTACATAATCCTTAAAATCAAAGAGTAACATATTTATATATTTATGTATATATCTGCATGTCTTCTAAGTGCTTAAGTATTCATTTTTTTCATTCATTAAAATATAAGTTCTTTGGAGACAAGCTTCATGTGTTTGCCTTTCTTTCTATCCCCAGAACATAGTACAGACCCAATACCATTGTAAATATTAATGAACTATTCCCTTTTTCTTGGAGGCAATTTGGGTCAAGCAATTTGCCCAGGGTTATATAGGTTGTAAAGTATCTGAGACCATAAATGAACTCAGGAAGGTCAATATTCCTAACTCTAGACCTGGCACTCCATTCACTTTGACACCAAACTGATCAACTCTTTCAAATTTTTTTTCTTTTTTTTGTTAACCTCCAGGTATTTGCAAGTATCATACTCAATCTGGAATATACATCTTTGTTGTTTAATATCTTTCTTCAATGCTTAAGTCAGGCCCTATGTCTTCCTTGAAAACATCTTACCTTCAAATGAAAAGTGAGATTTTCCTCTTGAAATTTTCTATAATTTGGTATATAAATACCATCTTTACTTTTATGATATTATAATTTGTATCATGCTTTCCTGAGCAACTGTTAATATTAGTTTTCCTATTTGAGTGGAAATTTTAACCTAAGGACAAGAGATTTATTTTGTGATCATATTAGTATCATATCACCAAGCAAAATTCTTGCATATAGTAAATATTTAATAAAGTTTTATAAAAATTCAGTCATATTCTTCAAGTCAACTTTTCATGAATTGCTTCAGAAACTGAGTAGGTAGTGTCTTTACTGGTGGTACACCATCCACTTCTCTGATAATATTTTTAGAAAAAAATGGGAAAGAAATAAATATATAAAAATCCAATATTATGACATGCAAAGAATCAAATATATTTGACAATTGGCATCACCATAAATCAATGCAATGATTTTGGAAAACAATTTGATGATATGGGGGGGATTACTAAACCAATCATTCCCATTTGATCTAATTATCCCACCACTGAGAATAGACCTAAAGAAACCAAAAGACAAAAGAAACTTTTCCTTATATAGACTAGCTGTTTATAGTGGCAGATAACAATGGCATAGGGAAAATCTCAGACTTTATTAGTATTTCAACAAGGTAACTGAGAGAACATTCACAAATCATTATTGACAGGGCTTCATGCCTATACACACACATCAAAAATATGCTTTATTATAAGTTGGAACAGGCAGACCTTTGTAAACATTAGTTCACACACTCTTTACTAGTACAAAACTGATCAAATGGTACGGAGTAGTTGCCACTCTGTGATATCTGTATAAAAGCAATTGATTCAATAGAGTAAAACACTAAGTCTTTCCTCCAACACAATATTTCACAACTATAATCAATAAATTCTTTCAGAGATATGAGAGATCTTTGTTCTTCAACCCTCAAATGATAAATGTCACACAAAACATACAGTAAGGACATAAAGTTCACAAGAGGTATTAAGCATTGTAATGAAAGCAATTCAGTACAGTGTGGTGCTAAGGAGTGGTGCCCTGTTGATGGTGAAGTCTTCCAGCTATTCCTCTGACAATATGTTGCTTGAAATATGCCTTGGAACACTACAGACACTCCTAGAAAAAGTGGTTATTTCTTTCAGAGTCTGGTTATTGATTCACATAGTAAAAAAGTATATGAAAACTTCTATTATTTGGTTTATGGCATGCAGTTATATAAGGAGGAAGATAATATGCATTTATATAGAGTCTATTATGCATCAGGCACTGTGTTAAGAGCTCCTTTGTTTTGTTTTGTTTTTTTTACAAATATGCTTTCATTTCATGGAGAAGTAGATATTATTAGTATCCACATTTTGCAACTGAAGAAACTGAGGCAAACAGAGATTAAGTGACATTCTCAGAGTCAAATAGCTAAAAGGATCTTCCTGATTCCACCACCAGTCTTCTATTCACTGTGCCACCTAGATAAACTCTAGATCTCATTTATCAGTATGCATCCATATCTTAGACAAACATTACCAACTTTCAGATGAGTGAGCCCAGGTTTAAACAAAGGAAAGAGGGTATTTCCATCAGAAATTTTCATGCCTCAAGAAAAAAATGCTCATATTTTAATAACGCTTTTCTATTGAAAATGTTATTGATCTTTTTGTTCCATATGATAGAACCTGAACAATTAAAATGAGCAACATAAACAAAGAGTAATAGAGACAAGATGCTGCATATGAGGAGGCTTCACTGTCTAATAAACAAGGATCTTGAACAAAGAAAAGGTCATCATCAGAAAAAAATGAATATGTGTTTATGAAAGGAGGACTTGAGATTTCACAAGGGCAAAGGATTAAGGTGGAAAACCCATATATTCAACTGATCTCTCTATGAAATCAAAGGAAAGGAAAGTGAAGTCTTATCACATTGTTAGCAGCCTCAAAAGGTAATATATGTCTGGATCTGAACAAGAGAGATGTGAATCAATTGTCATTTTCACTATTGCGGGGGATATCAATATCAGTGAAAAGTACAAATGAAAGAAGGAAAAAGAGAGAGGAAGTAAGGAAGGAAGGAAGGAAGGAAGGAAGTGTATGTGATAAAGATCTGAAGAAAATTTTCAGAGACTAGTCTGATCAAAAGAAAGATTTATTTTCTTTTCTTTAGAGAAGGGTAGACTCATGATCAAAGAACTTCACCCAAAGGACAGTAAAGAAAGATTATATAGGTCCTATATAGCTACCTTCCTAACTACCTTCTCCTTTAAGGCAATGGCTGAGTGTTCAGAAGCACAATGTTATTCATGGAAAATTTACCCCAGTAAGAGATACAGAGAAAAGAATGAAATGTTTTCATAATATTTTTCCCACCAGATGTTGAAGTAGCTTGGACCTTCATCACTATCTTAATGAAGTAATGTCTATGGTTAGACTGTTCTCCCAGTTTGCAAAAATAGTCTTATAAATCAGGAGGCTTCTCTTTTGGAATGCAAGTTCTTTCTAGGAATAGTTCAATAATAATAATAATAAAAATAATAATTTTTTCTTAATATTTCTTAACCCTGAGAGGACTTCACTAGGAATATTAAACCTTGACAGTTTCACTCGGAATATTCCAGTAAGAAGGAAGGAAGGAAAAAGGAATGAAGAGAAGAAGGAAGGAAGAGAAAGGAGGAAGGAGGGATGGGGGGCGGAAGGAAGGGAGGGAAGGAGGGAGGGAGGAAGGAAGAAAGGAAGGAAGGAAGGAAGGAAGGAAGGAGGAAGGAAGAAAGAAAAAAGAAAAAAGAGATGAAAGAAAAGAAAGAGATAAAGAGAAAGAGAAAGAAAATATTACCCATTGATGGAACATACATGAATAAATTGTGTTTATTGTAGCATATGCCATTGTACTCTATGAAATCATAAATTTAAAGAATTAAGAAAATTATGGGATAGTTCTAAAAATTAATGCAAAAAGAAATAAGCAGAATGAATGTTGACAATAATATTAACAAGAAAAAACTAAAATGAAGCTGAACACTATATAAATATACTGATTCTTATGGAAAAAATGAACTTTCCCTCATTTTTTTCTTTTTTTCTTGAATTAGGGAGGAGGAGGAGAAGGGAGTAGACCATGACATGGGACATTGCATGTGCTTATAGAAGTAATTAATGAATTGATTACTTTTACTTTACTATTCCTTTTGTATGTCTGGAAATTCTGATGTTACAAAAACAAAATATCAAAAAATATTAATAAAAATAAAATGTAGTATATTGATTTAACTTCTTTAATTTTAACTCTTAGTCAGGGAAGTGTTTAAAAGTTATATCAATCTCATGAGCAACTATGGTAGGGATTTTTTCTTAGAAGAAATAATAGTAAGGGGTTTGATATCCCATTATCAACAATGCTGAGATTGATAACCAAGCTAGGGCCCACTGGAAGAATCTTTACAAAGAGGTCAGTGTCCAAAGGCAGAGTTCAAGAGAAATGTCTCAACTATTGCAAGTTTAATACAAGAGAGGGTAATAAAACCTACAAAGTTTAAATTAAAATCAATCCACAAGTTTCTAGGTAACTCAGGTGGTGAACACAAGGACAGAGATATCTCCTGCTTCAGCTAATGAAAAATCATTCTTTAGAATTCAACACAGAGTTTGAGAATGTTTGAAATAGTAACTAACAACTTGTCAATCTCAGTTTTCTTTGTTTATTTTCTACCTTCCACTTAAAGAAAATGGTTAATTTTGATAGAAATACATTATTTGTACTCCCTCATTTTATTAAAGAGAACAATGTAAGATATTGTATATATTAATGATTAAATTTCTTTTCACATATACATACACACACACACACACACACACATATATATATAGATAGATAGATAGATAGATAGATAGATATTCTAAGCACTTTATTTTTTTAAGATTTTTTAAGGCAATGGGGTTAAGTGGCTTGCCCAAGGCCACATGGCTAGGTAATTCTTAAGCATCTGAAGTGTCTAAGGCCAGATTTGAACTCAAGTACTCCTGACTCCCAGGCTGGTGCTCTATCCAGTGTACCATGTAGCTGTCCCTGAGCACTTTATTTTAAAGAAATCATTAGGGGGCCTAACAAGCTCCTAGAGCTTTTCCCAACCAAAGATATACAATTCAAGCTACAGAACCCACCAAAAAAAAGATGAGAGTCAAAGCAGTTTTCAATGCTAAACATCATGGAGGATCTTCAGTGAAGGTCTGTCTCATTGGGGGAAAAGGGGAAGTAAAATCCAGGAGGCAGGAGATTGGGAAAGCCAATTGGAGGTTTTTAGACACAGTGAGGTCTAGGTCCCCACAGCTTAACAATAGCAGGGGTCCCAGCAACTAGATAGCAAACCAGCATGGAAAAACCTAACCCCAAAGAAAGAACACTGGGAACACTGGGGCAAAAGAGAAGCCTGGACTGGGAACAAATCACTCATAAGTCAAAAGCTGGATATAAGGGAGGGAACAAACTTCTACAAAGGCAAAACCTGGCCTGCAAAGGCAACCTTTTGGCCAATGAAAAAGCCAAGGATGAAACCCTAGTTCCAGTATTAAAAAAAAGTTTGGATCTATACTCCCTACACCCCAGGAGCAGAGCTAAAACAACAAAAATGAGCAAAAGAGTTAAAAGTGCTCACTATAGAAAACTAATTTATAGACAAAGATGATAATAATGCCATGTCTGAAGAAGAAATCAGTGTAAAATCCCTGACAGGGTAAGTCTCAAAACATTCTATGAATTGGACTTATAACCAAAAGCTCATCGAAGAGCTCAAAAAAGAATTTAAAAAGAAGAGAGGAAGAAGAAAAATGGAAAAAAGAAATGAAAGTCATGCAGGAAAAGTATGGAAAATTGACCAGAGAATTCAACAACTTTAAAAAGAAAACATAAGATGTAATTGAAGAAAATAAAACCCTAAAAATCAAAATTGAACAAATACAAATCAATGATTCTAAAAGACTACAAGATTCCATCAAACAAAATAAAAACGTTGAAAAATTTGAAAAAAACATAAAATACCTTTTTAGAAAAACAAATGACTTGGAAAATAGATCCAGGAGCAATAATTTATGCATAATCAGATGAACAGAAAGTCTAGAGGAAAAAAAAAAGAACCTAGAAAACAGCAGGCAGGAAATTATTAGGGGAAATTGTCCAAATCTGCTAGAACAAAAAGACAACATAACCATTGAAAGAATACTCCAGGGGGGGGGGCACCTCTACCAGAGAGAGCTTGTGAATCACAGCCCTCAGGGCATTCAGTGAGCAGCATGGCTGTGGCAGCCCAGATCCAGGACACAGAAGCAGGCAGATCCTGTAAGCAAGAGACCCCAGGTGTGAGTGCTGAGCCTAGGTAAGGGAGTGGAGAGAGACTGCCAAGTTCTGTCCTTTGTCCCTGGAACAGGACTCTGGTGCTCTGACCACATTCAGATTCTGATAGCAGTCTAGACCCCCATAGAACAGCAGGCATCCCCCCCACCTCATCCTCATGGCAGAGGGGTGCACTTGTGGTCATTCACAAAGCAGGAGGGAAGACAGAGACTCACACATGGAGATCATTGTGGGGGGTGTACCAATAATACTCAGAAGCTCAGGAAGCACCTCAAAACCAGGCACAGGCTGGAGAAATGAGTAAGCAGAGAAAAAAGAGGAACACCATTGAGAAATACTTTGTCTATGACCCCAAGAAGGATCAAAATACTCAATCTGAAGATGAGGAAATACAAGCTCCTGCATCTAAAGACTCCAAGTAAAACAGAAATTGGGCTCAGACTATGACAGAGCTCAAAAAAAGACTGAAAATCAAGTGAGGGAGATAAAAGAATAAATTGGGAAAAGAAATGAGAGAGATGTAGGAAAAGCATGAAAAAGAAGTAAGCAGCTTAGTCAAGGAGATCCAAAAAAATGCTGAAGAAAATAACATGTTAAAAACCAGCAAGGGTCAAATGGATAAAACAGCTCAAAAAGTTGAGAAGAATGCTTTAAAAAGAAGAATTGGCCAGATGGAAAAAGAGATAATAAAGTTCTCTGAGGAAAACAAATCCTTCAGATATAGAGTGGAACTGAGGGAAGCTGCTAATTTTATAAGATATCAAGACACAATATTTCAAAACCAAAAGAATGAAAAATTAGAAGAAAATGTCAAACATCTCATTGAAAAAACAACTGATATGGAAAACAGATTCAGGAAAGATAATTTAAAAATTATTGGAATACCTGAAAGTCATGATCAGGAAAAGAGCCTTGACATCCTTTTCAAAGAATTACTACAGGAAAATTTCCCTTATATCCTAGAAGCAGAGGGCAAAATAGAAATGGAGAGCATCCACCAATCTCCCTGAGAAAGAGATCCAAAAAAAAAAAAAAAAAACAATCCCCAGGAATATTATAGCCAAATTCTAGAACTCCCAAGTCAAAGAGAAAATATTACAAGCAGCCAGAAGGACATAATTCAAATACTGTGAAGCTGCAGTCAGGATCACACAGGACTTAGCAGCAACTACATTAAAAGCTCATAGGGCTTGGAATATAATCTTCCAGAAGGCAAAAGAGTTTGGAATGCAACTGAGAATCAACTACCCAGCAAAACTGAATGTCCTTTTCCAGGGAAAAAGATGCACTTTCAATGAAGCAGGGGAATTTCAAATGTTCCTGTTGGAATGGCCAGTGCTGAACAGAAATTTTGATCTTAAAATACAGGATTCAGGTAAAGCATAGAGAGTGGAGAAGGGTAAAATATGAAGGACTTAATGATAATGAACTGCATGTATTCCTGCATAGAAAAATGACAGTGATAATACTCAAATGAACCTTCTCATTTAATAGAGCAGGTAGAAAGAGTTTTTATAGATGAAGCAAAGGAGAGAGCTGAATTTGAAGATTATATAATATAGTATAAAAATGGGGTCAATGGCTAAAAGGGTAATATAATCAGAGAAAGAGAAAGGAGAGGTGGAATAGGCTAATATATTTCATATAATAATATGTTTTTAATTACAATGAGCTATTGCAGTGATATGGTAGGGGGAAGGCAAGGGAGAATGAGGGAACCTTCACTCTCATTAAAGGTGGCTCAGAGAGGAAACAGCATATATACTCAATGGAATATAGACATCTATAGTAAGGACAGAAGGGGGACAGGGGGAAGGGGAGGTGATGTGAATGATGGAGGAGAGGATGGACCATGGGCTAAGAGGGGTCAGATATAACACATTTTCTTTTCTACTTCTTGCAAGGGGCGCAGATTAGATGGCATGTCCAGGACTATAGGGCCGTGTGTATGCTGGGTCTAAGGGATAGTATATGGGTTCTGGGCCTCTTGGCCCCAGGGCCGGGAATCTGTCTTCTGTGCCACTCAGCTACCCTATGGTACATTTAAGAAGAGTGACAGAGTGAAAGGAGAGAGAAAATATAGTATATAGTAATGGGGAAGTACAAATGGAGGGAATTGTGATCAGCAATGGCAACGGTGGAAAAATATGAAAGTAGCTTTTGTGATGAACTTATCATCACAACAGAGCTGTAGGTGTTTAATAACATAGACTGAATCACATTTATTATTATTATCATTATTATTATTATCATCATCATCATTATCATTATTATTGTTGTTGCTATTATTTTTATTATTATTATTTTTGGGGGGGTTGCAGGGCAAATGGGGCTGGGTGGCTTCCTGGAGTCTCACAGCTGGGTGATTGTTGGGTGTGCGGTACTGGATTTGGGCTCAGGTGCTCCTGACTCCAGGACTGGTGCTCTGTCCACTGTGCCACCTAGCTGCACCTATTATTATGATTATTATTTCTTTAATTTAAATTATAATGTTTTTCTCTTTACTTTCCTTTATTGCTCATGTGGGTCTATATTTTGGGGGGAGGGGGCATTATATTTACTCTTAAACAAGAATATTTTAGTGACATATAAAAAACATTTGTACAAAAATAATAATAAATAAATAAATAGATTTTAATAATCATTTAAGTATCAAAAAAGAAAAAAAGAGAGTTAAGAATCAGTGCATTAGGATAGATTCAAAAGACACTACAGTAAATGACTGCAACAATCTACTATTTGATAAACCCAAAGAATTCACATTTTGGGAAAACAGGAACATAGTATGACAAAAATTAGGCATAGACCCACATCTCACACTCTATACCAAAATAATGGTCAAAATGGGTACAGGATTCAGACAAAAAGCTTCAAAATTCGTGATTCTGACTACATTAAAATAAAAAGGATTTCAATAATAAAATCAATGCTATCAAAATTAGAAGAAAAGCAGAAAGCTAGGAAATAATCTTCACAATTAGGATTTCTGATAAAGGTCTCATTTCTAAAATATAAAGGAAAGTTACATCAAATTTATAAGGTTACAAGCCATTCCCCAAATGATAAATAATCAAAGGATATGAATATGCAGTTTTCAAATGAATACATTAAAACTATTAATAATCACATGAGAAAATGCTCCAAATCATTACTAATTCAAGAAATGCAAATTAAAACAACAATGAGGTATCATCTCACATCTATTAAATTAGCCCAGATGAGAAAAAGAGAAGATGATCAATTTTTGAGAGGTTATAGGAGGATTGGGACATAGATACATTGCTGGTAGAGTCGTGAACAGATTCAACCATTCTGGAAAGTTATATGGAACCATGCCCAAAAATCAATAAAATAGATCATTTCCTTTGACCCAGCAATTTCAATTCTAGGTCTATATCCAGAAGAAATCAAAAATGGGAAATTCCCACATATTCCAGAATATTCAGAGCAGCTGTTTTTATAGTGGCAAAGAATTGGAAATTGAAGGGATGTCCAACATATGGGGAATGGCTAATCAAGTTATGGTTTATGGAAAATATGGAATATTATTGTTCTATAAGAAACCATATATGATCAGAATCTAAAGAAGTATGAAATGACTTACAGGATCCAATGCTAAGTGAAAGGAGCCAAACCAAAAGAACAATGTACACATTAACAAAAGCACTGTGAGATAGAAGCAGCTCCTCTCAGCAATTCAGAGAGGACAACCCTAATAGACCTGCTATGGCCAATGCTATGCCCATCCAGAGGAAGAAAAACAAACAAAAACAAAAAAAAAAACCTTTTCAGAATCTGATGAACTCTTTATAAAAATTATCTCTTATGTATCTCTTTCCCTTAATCCTAATTCCTCATACCAAAATTAACTAATCTTTAAGTTTATCAAAAATATATATACATATAATGTTAACCTGAATTTTTGCCACTGAGAGGAAAAGAGGGTAGAAAGAAATTTTGTAACCTAAAAATATACATAAGGATGAATGTTGAAAAGAAAAAAGAAATCAATCATATAATGTCTCTTACTCAGAAAAAAACACTGGATATCTCCTGTTTTCAAATAGTTGAGATTCTATTTATGCAGCCAATTGAAAAGTGCAGACACTCTGGGTAATGCTAGCAAAGTAAAAGCACCTTTTCCTTCTTTGTCACAACTGACATATCTACCTATCACTTAAGAAACAGGATTTCCTGATGCCATATATGAAGAACTATGTTCTCAGATAGCTGATAATGATTAGCATGATTGTAAGCATTTAATATTTAGGAGATTATATTTTTTAAACATGGATATTATATATATATATATATATTGAGTTTTTAAATTACTAATATTTTTTATTTCAGTCCATACAAATAAAAGAATTTGTAGAAATATAATCTATTTTTTACACATTAGGTGTTTTCGCTACTATATAGTACTGAAAGTGCTATTTCACAATTACTGCACTTTTCTTCTTTATTCCCAGAGATTCTTAAGTAGAGTTGTAATGGTCATTATTTGCAATAGAAGTAATAGTCATTAAATAATTGTATCCTAGTAGCTAAAAGCTATGAATTTGTACACTCATGAGTTACCATATTTAAAGGCTTTAGTCAACAGCCTAAGGTATCTAAAATATCTTATAATTCAATGATAACCTGTCACACATACATGCATGTATGTGCAATATATAAGTATTTATTATATATTATTTATATTTTCTATATTGTATGCGAATGTATGTATATATAAAGGTACATAAAACGAATAGCACTTTCAATTCATTCAAAGAGGTCTACATTTACTGCGGTTTTCCTAATTAATTCACCTTGACAGTTTTCTTTGTAGAATGGAAAGTACAGTTGTCACAGATTTAGAATTATCCTAATTTTCATTGTCTTTAAGACAGAGAAGCAATATAAATTCCTGCCACCCTTTATATTTTTTCTACACTTTTTTATGCTATTTGGAACTGATTTGGATTTATGTTTTTGACAAATTTCTAACATACAATTTTCAGTTTATTATAAATATCATCACAGTGAACCTAGCCTTGAGCTATATACAATATGAGTACTAAATAAACACCTTATTAGGTGAGTGACTTGTATCAAAGTGAGCAATATTAGAAGAAGAAAAAACCCTAAGCACTAGGACAGTTTCTATTTCTGAGAAAGAAAAATATGATGGGGAGAAAAATACAAGTGACAAGAATAACCTGCAGTGTTTAGCATCTGCTCGAAAGCGGCTGTTCTCTGTATTTGTATCTGTCAGCTAAATCAGAAATACATGCATAAAATGAAGCAATCAGGAATATTATGAGGATTTGACAGTTCCTGGTTGAACTTGCATTAAATAGATTTAGAAGAAACAGTGGTAGATACTCTACTGTTGTTCCTTTCAGATCCAGATAACCTCAAACGGAAATTTAAAAAAAAATAATTTAGCAATCCTTTTACTTAGCTCTCTAGCAAAGATAATACAATCTAGAAGTAGACAATATCTTTAAAATCATCTAGTCCAACCCCTTTATTTCCCAGATGATAAAGATGAGGTTCAAGGCTATAAAAGGTCTCCTCTAGGGTAATTCATATACTAAATATTAGGGGTGGAATGGATAGAGAATGGAGCCTGGATTCAGGAAAACCTAAATCAAAATCTTGCCTCAGATACTTATAAGCTATGGGACTTGGGCAAGTCATTTAATCCTATTTCCCTCAGTCCGGTCATCCATAAATTGAACTGGAAAAGGAGATGATAAACCACCTCAGTATCTTTGCCGTGAAAACTCCAAATGGCATCATGAAGAATTGGACACAACTGAAATGACTGAATATCAGAAGCAACAATCTCTTAGTATGGAGCTGATATATTATAAAGTAATTACTACTATTAAAAATCAATTATTTTCCAAAAGTATTCAAGAATTTTTAATACTTCTTAAGTTTTCTAATAAAAACATATTTCATAAACACTATGACCATGAATGGCAGAAGCAATGAAAGCACAGGAAGGATTAATGAGTGAGAGTTGAGTTAAAGTCAGTAAGTCAAAATGCAAAACTCAAGATGATAAAATGAAAAGTAATGGCAATGACTATAACCTCCTGCCACATTTTATTTTGTCTACCTGAAGGCTCAGTGATGTTTCTAACTTGTTTAATCCAAAGAGATAAGGCATTGCCTTAGGGATGACATGGATTTTTTAAGTGACTACTGTGTGTCCATCACATTGTCAGACACTAGGGACAAAAATTCCACAATGTAACAATTCCTGCCTTCAGGACAGGAAAAAAAGCCCTTCTACCCCTTCTACCTTTGCCCAAGGAAGGGTAAAAATAAAATTAATTAATGGAGAATATGAAGAGTTTTCACCTATCAGCTGAATTAAACTTATTCTGCTTTAATAGAACTAGAAGTCATAGATGAAATTTGTAGTAAAGCTGATTTTGGAACAATTTAAGTATAAAACATTCTATCATCTGAATTGTCCATAAGTGGAATGGATTGATTTGCGATTTGATAAGGTCTTCATCACTAAAAGTTTTCAAGTAAAAATCAATAATAATTAGTCAAAGAACAAGAAGGGGATTCCTAATTTTTGGCATAAGGAACCAATTTGGCAGTTAAGTAATTCCTATGAACTCTTCAGAATAATGTTACCAATTATTTCTTTACTTCTGCAGTATACTTTCCAGGGATTATAAGGTTGTCTCACATAATGGTGGAGTTAGCCCAGGGTTTGGGGGGCTTTGAAGGAAAATGTGGAGGAATAGAAGTATTAGACTGCCTACCAAACTGAAGGTCTATGGAACCATTGTTTTGACCTATTGCAGTATGCCTGTGAAACCTGAATCATTGCCATGCCAGGAAACTAAATCACTTCCATTGAATTGTTCTAGAAAGATTCTTAAGATTACCTGGCAAGAAAAACTACCAAACACTAATGTCCTTTCTTGAATCTAACTGCCAGACATTCAAACTCTATTGCAGAAATTCTGATGGGCTGCCCATGCTGTTCAAATGTCAAATATATCTTTATCTAAAAGTCTATTTTTAGAGAGAATTCATATGAGGCAAAGGCTCAGCTGAAGGTCAGATGAAGTGTTACAAGGAAACTCTTAAAATCTTTGAAGAACTTTGATCATCAGACAAGAGAGACACTGTTATGGGACCTCCAAAGGTCACATCAAAGAAGTTGCTGTGCTCTATGAACTAAACAGAATTGCAGTAGCACAAATGAAACATGAGATATGCAAATTTGGCAACATCTCTACCATAAATGATCCTATGGACTATTTGTGACCAAACTGTGGTAGAACCTTCTTACTACATATTAGTCTTATTGGCCAGTCAAATACACTGGATCTTGACCCCAGCAGTGTTTTTATTTTGTTCTGCTTTGAGAATGGACAACAGCCAACCAAATGCCAAATCCAATGAACTTTTTGCAATGCTTGTTCCCCTTGATTTCTCTGTCCCCTATTGATAACCTTCTCCTTGGTGCTCTAGTTTATCTAGGTTTTCAGGACACCTCCCCTCTTCTCTCCTGTTTCTCCTCCTACCTTTCTGATCACTCCTTAGTTTCTTTTACTGATACTCACTTAGTCATACTCTTTAACTCCCATAGGGAGTTCGTCATACTCTTTAAATCCCATAGGGTTGTTCTGGAATATCTTCTTTTCATTTATATCACTTCACTTGGTGATCACACACACACACACACACACACACACACACACACATGCACACATACTGACACATGAGTGTATGCTTGCATTAGACAAACACACACATACAAAGGTTTTTTATACTCTCCTTTTACTTTGCCCAAAATGCTGTGTGACATTATTTTCAACTCATTATTTTGAATTCTACTGGATTTGTTGAAAATTCTATAGCAATTTATAAAATGTTTAAAGAAATTTGATCATCTCAGAAACCTAGAGTTTATAGGTACAAGAATAAGATAAAAAAATGAGTTACCAGTTCAAATTAACTCAATTATCCCTCCCAAATCCCTGGAAACTTATTCCCAGAAATATCTTAGAAAAAGAAAGATTCCCATGGAAATGTGATGTCGCTGTTATATAGATTTTGCCAAAATGACATCTCATCCAATTTCCTTTCTGTTATTTTCACAGAACTCTATTTTGTGACTTAGTCCCTCATTTTATCCATCCATAAAATGAGTGATAATTTCCACTTATCTACCTCACAGGATATTGTGAAAATTAATGAGATAATGTTTATAAAGCACTGCAAATCCCTCAAAAGTGCTATAAAAATAAAGTATTCTAGGCCCTTGAAGTAGGCTTCAGCTATCCTTCTACAAATCTCCCAGCATGGTGATAGATACTAGGGATAAAAACAAGATTGACAGGTAGACAAGGAAGTAAAAAAGATAGATAATGAGTTAGGCAAACAAAAAAAAATAGACATAGAAAAATCTGCATTGCTTGGTTTAAATTTGAAAATTTAGGAAATCTCAAAGAAACCAGAGAGAATGCCTATTGACGACTAGAATATATTTTCACAAGCTAATCTAGGTACCCTACCAAATGACTTCCCTCCTCCTCATGGGAAACAGGCTGTAAAAGATGTAATTTTTTTATTCACTTGCAAGATTTGTTGAAGGGACAAGAGTACTGAATTGGAAAACAGATGAATATGAATTTGCATTCTGATTTTACTAATACCTCTGCTAAGAGTAGACACCCTAACTGCTTAGATTCCTTCTCTATAAAAAAGTAGCTAAATAGAACATTAGATAGAACTCAGTACTTATATTCAGGTAGACATGCAACCTCATACATTTATTAGATGTGTGAAACTAAGCAATACACTTAATTTTTTTCCCTTACTTTCCTTAATTAAAATAAAAAAGAGCAGAGAGGGGAGAAAGCAATAGTACCTATCTTCCAGAACTGTTAATAAATACAAATGAAAGAATATTTAAAACATATTGAACATAATGTTCAATATAAAGTAGGTAATTAAGAAATTCTTTTTTCTTTCCTATATAAATAAGAAAGTTGCAGATCTTATAAAGCTTTTTCCAACTGTAAATTAGAAATCATATTATATCTCTATATTCATATATATATATATATATATATATATATGTATATATACAATACCATACTCATACACTCTACATAGTCACTTTAATTAAATAGATTGTTCAGAATAAATGGAACTAGAACTATAAGAAATAGAAAATAAAAGGAAAGCAAAATGTAGTCATTTTCAATTTACTAGAGGTTGCTATGTAGCATAGTAGATGGAATTCGGAGAATAGGGAAGACTTAAATTCAAATCAGATCTACAACTTTAATAGCTAGGTGACTGTGAATAGGTTACATAAATTTTGCGTCTTGATTTCTGTATCTATAAAATGGAGATAATAATGGTTCAAGAAGATAAAATGAGATAAAATAGGCAAAAAGCAAAAATATGCTATATAGAAAATATTGTAACTGCTATTTTTATTTATTGTCATAGTATGATTTTCTTACTAAATAAGCATCACATTCATATTTCACAAATGTTCAAAATGCATAATTCAATTTCATAATGCTACTTAGATTATTTTTTACCATCATGTCTGATTTTACAGAAAATCCAATTCTAGTTGAATCAATACCCAAATACTGATTAAGGTAACATTTATATAAATCTTAAAGGTTTTCAAAATTCTTTACATATGCATATATATATGTTTACACACACTCAGACTGGAGAGATCATTGTTATTATCCCCATTTCATTCAGAGAACCTAAGCAACTTGTCTAAGATAAAAAAGGCACAGAGATCAAATATATGAAGTATAATTGAACCCATATTTTTCTAACTGAAAGTTCAGCAATCTATCATTAACCATACTGCCTCTCTGTCTAAATTTTAAATAATAAATCTATTTCTGAAACTTAAAAAAGCTTTTTACAAAACAATAACTACCACATCATAAAGGAACATGTTCTTTTACCTTCAAAATAAATGAAGGATTTTTTAAAACCTAGTTATTTTTCTCTCCCTTATAATGTCATGGAAGCGGCATAAGTAGATTCAGGATGAGAGATGTTTCTCTAATTTATCATATATGAACTTAATTCATTTAGATATAAATGCCTTTCTCTTGATTAGGAAGAAAGAATGAATATGTCTTTTTCACATCCCCTATTATAAGACTCTCAAACACTGTGTGAAAAATCATTATATATCAGGGTCCTTTCATCAACTTCCTGGGGTTCTAACTTTGGAGGCTATTAGGAAGATTTCAACTGTTTCATATTATTTAAATATCATTTTCCATGAACTTTCCTAACATTTCAAAATCATCTGCTTAGGTGCTAATATTTTCATCATCAAAATGGCATGAAGGTGAAAAATAATTTATTTTTCTTCTTAATTTTGACATAGATTTTGATTAAAGTATTATATTTTAGGAGTTTTTCTATGAGTCATTTTCCTTACCTTTCTTATACTTCCAAAGTATATATAAAAACTAAAAAGTAATTAAATTTTTAAAGAGTTTATTTAAAAAAAAGTATACAACACATAGATATGTGACCTTGGGCAAGTTAGCTGTGTGACTTTGGACAAGTGAGCTGTATGACCTTAGGCAAGTCACAACCTCAATGTCTTAAATAAATAAAAAAAATTTTAAAAAGAAAGTGTACACACAGGTATACATATGGGTGTATGCCTTTTATTAGTGCATGAACACTGAAATGGTATTAACAAAAACAGTACCATTTATATAATTTGAAGGTTTGCAGTGTTTGACAAATATGATCTCATTGTATCCTCACCACACTCCTGGAAGGTAGATTATTTGTCCCCATTACCAAGGTAAAGGTAATGTGAGTTTCAGGGCCATAACTATCATCTGAGGCAGGATTCATAGTCATGTCTTCTGACTCCAGGTCCAGTTAATAAAGGCTTTAAAAGGACAAAAAATAAGATATTATATTTCATATTGAAGCTTAATAGTTGGTGGATTTCATAGGATAGATGACATGGACAGATAAATGTTTTAATGATATCACTTTGGAGTGGGAAGATACTTGATGAAACTAAGATATATCAGGAGACTGTAGCAGTAACCCAGAATTGAAGTGATGAATACTTACATAGGGGTAATTGGAATGTCAAAAAGGAGGAGAGTGTATAGGAGGGGTGTTGTAAATGCAGAATTGACAGGTATAGGAACAAAGTGGGCTGTGGGTGTGGGTAACATTGAGAAAGAGTAAGGGGTTGAGGACACCAGTTATAATGTTTTGTTCTGTTTTTTTTTTTTTTTTAGATTTTTGCAAGGCAATGGGGTTAAGTGGCTTGCCCAAGGCCACACAGCTAGGTAATTATTAAGTGTCTTAGACCGGATTTAAACCCAGGTACTCCTGACTCCAGGGCCGGTGCTTTCTCCACTACGCCACCTAGCCGCCCCAACACCAGTTATAATGGATGACCATCAAGATGGTGACATCCTCAACAGTAATAGGGAAATTAAAAAGATGAGAGATTAGTGCTTATTATTGCTGTGATGGTGGTGAGGGTGATAGTGACTGTGATTGTTCTTTTTCAGTTATTATTGTTGTTGCTGTTGCTGGAATGCTAGGATGCACAGTGGATAAGAGTGTTGGGTCTGGAGTCAGGAAGACCTGAGTTCAAATCTGAATTTAGATATTTACTGACCCTGGGCAGATCACTTAACCCCATTTGTCTCAGCTTCCTCATCTGCAAAAATATATGGAGAAGGAAATGACAAACTTCTCCAATATCTTTTCTAAGAAAACCTAAAGGGTTCAGAAAGAGTCCAGTGTGACTGAAAATGACTGAACAAAAACCAAAGATTGGTGCTTAGTATAGTGTCTTATAAATATGAGCCATTTAAGAAATGTCAGCTAATTGACTCATCTGTAAATTAGGAATACTAATTTATTGTGTAAGACCTTGTATGAGGAAAGTATGGAAAAGCATTTCGTAGTTGAACAGTACTTTGTAAAAGTAAAGGGATAAAAATGTATGCTCAAGGGCTTAACTTAAAGCAAAAAGGGTCAATGCCTAAAGTTTATAAGATGAAAAAAAAATGTGATGATGATGATCACAAATGCAAAATTTACTCATTAAGGAAGGTGACAAAATTCTACTTCTTTGAGTCTTTACTTGCTTATATTTATAAAGTAAAATAGCATTCCCATAAAATTCTGGCCTCTATAGATACTAGCAGAGCTATGCTATAGGTGCAGCAATGGCATGTAGCAACTTTAGCATTTAACAATTCATGGATATTAGCTTTTCCATATTCAAAATTCCTTGATAAAACATGAACCGTGGCCTAGAGGGGAATCTCAACAGTGGACCATGCCCTCAGGACCCCCTAAAGCATTTCACTATATTTGGCACCCATAACAAGTTCCTCTTTACCCTGCATATGAAATAAGACAATACCATGAAGTCTTCACTAAAAATGTCAGTCTTTTAGCACTTCATGATCTACAAAATGGTACTGTATTATCACAGTCTCATTTTCTACTACCACAGGGATCTTTTTCCCCCTTGGGAGATAAAATGATCAGGCTCAAGAAAAACATTTTAATGTAAGACATACTTAAAGTTGGGTATGGTCAAGTACCTACAAGGCAAGCATATCTAAATGACAATGAAGTTTGCAAAGGCATTTGCTTCCTTATGTATGATGAGATCCTTATTTTTTTTTAATAGTCACAAGATGGCAATTCTCAGGCCAAAAGACACAGTATCTGATTATTATTATTATAGGTTTTTATGATCTACTTAAATGCTTTCTCATAATGGAAAGAGAGCAATATCTGGGGAAATTAGCAGCATAGAGTCTTTTTAAGAAATGTATTATTTTCAAAGCAGTGACTGACTATAAAATCTTAATGTGAGCATCTTAGTCTTTTAAAAATGTTATTTGCCTAATACACATGATAATAGTGAAGTATAATTTATTTTGCCTCTTAAAATCATATAGTACTTCTACAACTTCTCTTTGGCTGCTAAAAGTGTTGTAGTTTGCAATTTCTATAATATGTATTGCATTATAATTTACAGAAATGGAAATCTGGGTGAGTGTGAGAGTATGTATAATCTGATTTCCACTGGGTGATTTTTGTAATGTGTATAACCCTTTCTCTTTAATGGAAAGTACAATAGAAAACACTTTAAATAGTTATAATTCCTTCCAATATATCTTCAAGTGAGGTAAGCAACATGAAGTATAGATCCAGAATAAGTCATGTTCTGATTCTTCTCAATTATTAGCATAAGAAACTCAAAATTGTATTTTGAGGAAGAAAGTAGTAGTGGGAAAGAACAAAAACCAAACCTTCCTTTTTGAAGGAGTGATAAAAGAGACTGAGTAGTAGATAGATAGAGATATAGAGATATAGATATATAGATATAGATAGATAGCTACCTATCTATAGATAGCTAACTAAATAGATAGATTGATGTAGATATACAGATATACAGATGATGATAGAGATAGAGATAGAGAGAGAGAGAGAGATAGAGATAGAGATAGAGATAGAGATAGAGATAGAGATGATAGAGATGGAGACAATATTGATAGAGATAGAGATGATATCGATAGAGACAGAGACAGAGACATAGACATAGATATAGATTAGAGATAGAGATAGAGATAGAGACAGAGACAGAGACAGAGATAGAGATAGAGATAGAGATAGTGATAGAGATAGAGATAGAGATAGATATATCGATATAGATATAGATGATATAGATATAGATGATAAAGATGTAGATGTAGATGTAGATGTAGATGTAGATATAGATACAGATACAGATATAGATATAGATATAGATATAGATATAGATGATAGAGATAGAGATAGAGATAGAGATAGAGATAGAGATAGAGATAGAGATAGAGATAGAGATAGAGATAGAGATAGAGATAGAGATAGAGATGGATATGGATATGGATATGGATATGGATTTGGATATAGATGATATAGATATAGATATAGATATAGATATAGATATAGATATAGATATAGATATAGATATAGATAGATATAGATGATATAGATATAGTGCAGAAAGTCTTTAAGCCAAGAAGACCTGGCCTGCCTGGTCTGCCTGTGGTTATATTGGCTGTGTAATCACAGTCAAAGAAGATAAGTGGTATGGTGGATTGAGCACAGGACATAAGCCAGGAAGAATCATACTTTTGCATTAAAATCTGGTCTCTTTCTTCCTAGCTATGTGACCCTCAGCAAATCATTTCACTCCCTTTGACTCAGTTTCCTCATCTGTAAAATGACCCAGAGAAAGAAAATGCAAACCACTATAGTATTTTATTGGGAAAACCCAAAATGAAGTACCATACATATATATATATATATATATATATATATATATATATATATACATATAACTTAAATGAATGAACAAAAGCAACTTAATGGCTTATTGTTCCCTGAAAAAAGAAAATTCCATATTAGGAATTTTCCTCACAGATCAATTTACAAAATTTACAAAAAGGGGAGAAAAGAATAGGGAGAAGACAGATTGGTAAAATTGATAAAATAAGAAACAAAAAATGTATGAAAGGGAGGTAAGAACTACAAACAACAAAACAAGTTATTTCCTGTTTAAAATCAGCTTTTACTGCTTTAGAGAGGATCCAATTCTAGAATGTAGTCTTTTTACAGGACATAAAATCATCTATTTTTGATAATACAAAGCTTCCTAAATAGATTTTTAACAAAGATTTTCTGAATACTAGAAAAAAGATTCAGAAATTTTACATTTCAAATGCCTTCTGGCTTGTAAAAATGCCTTCAATTTGGAAACCTCGGAGCCTTTCTGCCAACAGATCATATCCCACAATAAAGAATTAAGCCCCTGATCTCAGAATAAAAGCTATATATGTTTGGAATACCAGTTTTAATAACCCTAGCAACAGAAACAATGAAATCTGTGGCTATTTAACTGTCACTTTTATTTGTCTCTAACAATCACTTATATTTTTAGAAGGAAGTAGGATATAAGGAAAAGCAGTTAGATGATAAAGTGAAGAGATCACAAGACCTACAGTCAGAAAGATCTGAGTTCAAATTTGACTTCAGCACTTACCAAGCAAGGCATTTAATCTTGTTTGCCTCAGAATCCTCATCTGAAAAATGATCTGAAGAAGAAAATGTTTAAAGCACTGCAATATCTTTATCACAATTGGCATCCCAAAGAGTCAGACATAATTGAAACAAATGAACAACAAAAAAGAGTGCAAGGAAGGGGATATAGTAAAACTCTCTCTTCTAAAATTCCATCCTCTCCTAAAGCTATAGTATCTTTACCCATGGTCTTTTTGGCACAGGCAATTAAAGTGGGTGTCACCCACTTATGAATTCCACAATTATTAAAATGGAGTAGATAATTTACATAGGATTGTAAGTCGAAATTCACCTGCCTTGCATAGCATTGATAGATTGTCCTTCCTGACACAACATAATTTAGATTTTTAAAATACAGACATTAGTTCTTTTTTTAATAAGCTAAAGATAGAAAAGTAGATTGGTATTCTTTGTAGTGCATATTGAAGCTTTCGTGCCTCTAGCAGAAAATGACCTGAAATAATGTCAAAATTAACAGAAGTTATATGAAAACCAAATGGATGCTTTCTTCTATACCATCATAGAGCTAAAACTGCCAGATAAAGACCTAAGAGACATAATATTTTTGACAACACCATCAATAGGCAGTCTGATCATTTATTTAAATCTTCAATTATGATTTGTATTTCTTTAACATTTTACCTTTTTATATCAGAGGTCTTGATTGATATTAGTCCTTCATTCTTGAGGAAGACCATGACATCAGGGAGGTAATATCATAACAGGTAGGTGAACTGAATTTGAGTGAGGAGGCTATATGATAAGTCACCAGCCTCACTTTCTCCTTCAGAGTCATCTGGGTGCAGTGACCAGATATGAATCAAGATGATTGGAGATGGCCCTGAATATAAAGCAATCAAGTTTAAGTGACTTGCACAAAGACATACTATTAATAAGTGGCAAGTATCTGAGAATGGATTCCAACTCCCATCCTTCTAACTTCCAATCCATTGTTCTGTTCACCATACTACCTAGCTTGCCCTCTTTCAGAACACTGGAACACTACAGGGAGAAACATGGGCCCTGAGTATTTCATGAAAAAAAATGCTTTTTTTCCCCATTCATGAAGATCTATTCTAATTGCTTATCATTGAATAGAGATCACCTAAGTTTCTTCTGAGTTACAGGTCAAGTGTTCTGAGCACCAGTCCAACTAGACGTAAAAAGAGTTGGAAGTTCAAACTTGGAGAAGGGTCAAGAGCAAAAACTATATATCTTTGAATTATTGAAATATAATGTTTCAATAGCATAGTGTCTGTTGACTTTCATCATCAGACAAATAATTAAAATGAAATTTCATTCAGAGTGATACAGAATGTCCCAAAAGTCTTAGTGCAATATATAACAAACAATTTATTTTTACTGATTCCTCATCTGTGCCAAATATAGATGAGCATTATGGAAGCAAGGGAAGTAAGGGGGGAAAGCAAAAAAAATCTATTATAAAGGGTGTGCAGAAAAATTAATGTGTTTGGCTCACAAGGGTAATGTTCAGATCATCAGCAATGCGTTGCAGATGAACTACACTGAACTAGGAAGAGGTAGGGAGACTGACAGGCAGACATAAAAACAGTAAGTAGAAACAACGAGGGAGTCTTTAGGAAAATGAAAAAGCTAAGAAAGTACAACCTGGAATCCTATAGTGTATGGGCAAATCATTCTATATGCAGCAAATCATTCTATATGCCTCCTTAGGCCTTTCTTTTGAGTTAAATTCATTTCATTTCAAGTCAATTCAATAAAAACTTATTAAGTGGTTATTTGCCTGATACTGCCTTTAGCATTGGGTATATAAAGGCAAAAAATCATAATCCCTGCCAATAAAGAGTTTATATTCTTTTGAGAGGAAACTATTTAATCTAAAATAAGATATAAAATCTAAACAAAATAATTTTCAAGGAAAGGACATTATTACACTATTAAGGACAGAACTTTTTTTGATAAGACATCATAATCATCATCATATTCATCATAGCAACTACTGTTTACAAAGATCTTTAAGGTTTACAAAGAACTTTCCATTATCTCATTCTATCCTCCAATCAACCAGAGAAGGAGCTATTAATATTCCTACTTTACAGATACAGAAACTGAGGTAGACAGAGAATATTGTCCAGGGTCATTCACAAATAAGTGTCTAATGTTGGAAATGAGCTACAGTCTAATGCCTGATGACAAGGTCATCTAGCTATCTCTGCATTGATAGAGTAGAATAGCAATAAATATATACATAGGAGATATAAGCCTAATATGTAGTGTAGGAAAGTGAAGAGTAAACAGGGAAGGGAACAATCAGAATATTACTCAGTATCACAGAGAATCTAAATTGGTTCTTAAACTGGTCATAAATTGTAGCCTTCATCAAAGCAATGATACTGGGGATATGATTACCATCCCTGAGCAAGAGGAAGAAGTAAAATGGCAGAGAGTGTAAACAAAAAAAAAAAAAAAGAAAGAAATCACCATATTGCACTCTTATACTCTATTAACCAAGTATCTATGACCTTAATCATGACTGAGTGAAAAGAGACCTTATAGGTTGTTGTAGAGGTTTCTGTACCATGGCTACTGTAATTTATTTTGTATTACCTGATTTGTGGTTTCTATAACTGCTTCTTAGAATTTTTTAAATGAAAGTGCTACTTTTCTCCTATAAAATATAACTGAATAGATAATACCTGACATATAGCATATACATACATATAAGTGATATACTTATTTCTGAACATACATGGAAATATATATATATATATATATATATATATATATATATATATATATATATATACTCTCATTTCTGAAAGAGGATTGTGACATCAGGAAGGTTATGTCATGATTTGCAAGTGTATTGAATTTGAGTGAGCCAGAGCTGTACAAAATCACTCTTCCAGAGTCATCTGAGTCAAATGGCATGATATAGATCAGGATGACTGAAGATGTCCCAGATGTAGAGGAATTCCTTGGCCTTTTTAAGCTAAACTATTTCCCAGGTCTTAATTTGTCTCAGACAACAATGATTTGGCTGGTGATTAAGGCTAGGTAAGAAATTAAACAATTAATGATTTAAAAAATCAATCTGGAGGGGAAGATCCTCAGGGTTTCTGACCAAAAGACAAACAATTGCTATTTATACTCACTCTGAACCATCAGATTCCAAACAATGACCAAGTGAGGATTGGACTGCGACCTAAAATTGGTCAATCAATGAAAGGCAGAATAATTTGAGTTTAAGGAATGATCCTTAAACAAAGAAATCTAGCCTATAAATTCTAAGATAACTTTCGAGGTTTCAGTATCAAAATTATATTCCTTTGAGCAGAATATCTACAAGTAAAGATATGATTCCCTCAGTGAATAGAGAGGAGAGAGAAAAAGAAGGAAGGAAGGAAGGAAGGAAGGAAGGAAGGAAGGAAGGAAGGAAGGAAGGAAGGAAGGAAGGAAGGAAGGAAGGAAGGAAGGAAGGAAGGAAGGAAGGAATATAGGAACAAAAGAGGGAGGGAGGGAAGAAAGTGAGCTAGCTAGCTGCATTAGCCAACTGGAACTGGTCAGTTGGGTCCCCAGTGGGGCAACTATAAATAGTTACAGATTTTTGATTTTTGTTTGTCCTTTATTCTCAAAGAGTACCATAACAAGGAAAAGGGGATATCATGACTTGCAAGTGAATTGAATTATATGAGATAGGACTATACAAAGTCACTAGTCCCATTCTCTTCTCCTGCAGAGTCATCTGGGTCCAGTAGCAAGATATAGATCAACATGAGAGGAGATGATGTAATGGGAAATCTTAAACTAAGCTCATTCCTAGATCTCAGTTTGTTTTATCTTAATAAAAGCAAGAAGTGTGGCATAGGGGCAGATCTGACTTTGGAATCAGGAAGACCTGACTTCAAGTCACCCAAGAGTCACCTAAATATTTGGAAATCAATGTATATATAATATATATATATATATGTGTGTGTGTGTGTGTGTGTGTGTGTGTGTGTGTGTGTGTGTGTGTGTGTGCCTATACTTTTCTCCTGACTGCAAATTTTGCAATGGGAAATTAATTCCCTTCCATGATAAAACTTCAGTTCACATTCAAAAGTGGGCATAAAGAAAAATACCATGAAGGACTATCAACTTCATTCTGAGAAGGCAGCCCAAGGCCACCTTCCTGGCACTGAGGATGAGACAACTTAGATCTGTCTAATATTGTCTATTTATAAAGTTTTGATTGGTCATGACTTTTTCTTTCATCCCTTGAAACCAGATGAAAGTTTCCCTAATCATAACTACATGGATAGAAGCCCATATGGGACCACATATCATGACATCACTGTGGAACTTAGATAAGACCCTCTACAATGTACTCAAGCAAATGAGGGAAGATTTGATTCCCTACTTCCAATACCCTCAACCAATTACTGTGCTCAAATATTTTAAAGTGTGATTTGAAAATGGAAGTAATAGATAGTACCAATCATCATCTAGGAAGACCCAAAGCTTGTATGAGTGAAATTATCTGTAACTTATGTGAGAGATGGTACTTTTTATCCAATAGGGAAAAGGGGAAAATCTTAAGGGAGCTGCCACACCATTAGTCTAATATGAAAATGGATTGAGAAGACTCAAACAGTGATCCCCATTTCTACTTGATTCAAAGAAAATATGTAATAAATCTATTTTGGTTACAAGTCTTTGTAGGGGCTTTCTTTCCTCAATCTTATTCTACTGCAGAAACTAAATTGTATAATAATTTGTGATCAAGTAATCAAATTTCTTCATTTAAAAACACCTAAAATGCACACAGAGAGTCCATATTACCACACTGAATTTCCTATTTTGCAGATCAATTAGTTTATCCACCTCATTTTGTTGAGGGCCTGAAAACAAACAGTCCCACTGACTGCTTTGTAATACACATTCCATTTTCACACACAGTTCTACAAGATTTTTAACTACCAATTATCTTTACACTCAAATTCATAAAATACTAAATTCCTATAGGTTTTTTTGGCAAGTGGTTGGCCAAGGATATTGTGAAATGTGATCCCTTAGTGATTTTCATACATTAAAAAAATGAGGGGTTTTTGGACAAGTTGTTATTGTGGCATGAATTTCTGAAGTACGTAACTAGGTCCACTTAGCTTATTGACATCTTAGAACAAAAGTCAAAATAAATAGCAAAACTGAAAAAAAGAATAAAAATAAGAAAAAGTAATTCCAACAAATTTAAATAATCTTTAATTATGAAACATAAAAAAGATGACATTAATAGTACTGATTATTTTTTATCTTTTTTTTTTATTTTTTCCAGTTACAGGTAAAGAAAGTTTTCAATATTCATTTGTGTAAAATATTGAGTTCCAAATTTTTCTCCCTCTCTACCTTACTTCCTCAGTCTCCAAGAGAGCATGTAATCAAATTGATATAGTTTATACATGTACAATAATGTAAAACAAATTTCCATGTTAGACATGCTGTGAAAGAAGAATGTGATGATTATTATTTCTTAAATAAATTTCCATTATATAAATCAATTTCCTAAATAATGCATCAATCAGCATGGATCTATTAAGCACTTGTTAAACCTAGACTAGGGATACAAGTGAAAATACAAAAATAATTCAACCCCTCAAGGATTTTACATTTTAATAGGGCAAAAATAGCATGTGCATGGATATAAGCAAGGTCATAGGAGATATAGAATGGGTTTATGATTTTAATGGTTATTATATTCTTAAGAGACTGCTTGGGGAAATTTGAAGGCAAATGATTAGCCCAGGATCACAATGTCATGAGTTTAGTGGTAGAGTATGAATATAGGTACACCTGACAGAGACTCTCTATTCACTATACCACTCACCTTATGACACAATGAATACAGCATCTGAAGTAACTCAATGGGAGAAGATTCTACTAGAGCAGAAGTGGGGAACTTTTTTTTTCTGCCAGAGTCAACTGGATATTTATAATATCATCTGCAAGTCATACAAAATTATTAACTTATAAATTAACCAGCTCTATTTGGTCAAACATTTAATTAATACACCTCTAAAAAGCTCTAAGATTTATTGAATTCCTAGTCTCATGTAAAGTGCCTTGGTAGCTGACAAATGAATTAAGGTCCATGGATTAAACTTCCCCACCCCTAAATTAGAGGGGCAAGGAAAAGCTGTCTGAATGAGATAGTACTTGAGATTTCTTCAACGAATTCAAAGACTCATGAAATAAAAGTACGAAGAAAAATCACAAAGTCATAGAGATAAGAGATGAAGGAATCAGTGTGAAGAACATATGTCCATTAGTAAGGCAAGGGAAACCAAGAAAGTCTAAAAGCATTTCAATTAGAAAATAGTTGATCTTGTCAATCAGAGTGATATATAATAGTTGAGACAAGAAGTAGAGATATGAGGGACAAAACAAAAATAAATAGTGCGTACCACTCATGAAAGAGGGTCAATTAATCAAAAGCATTTATCAGGTTCTATACAAGATACTGGCTGAAAGGAATATGAAAATGACCAGAAAGCTTGACAAGACATTCAACTAATTTAATTTATAGAGTTTATAAAATTACAGATTTAGAACTATAAAGGACGTTTTGAGAACATTTAGCCAAATACCCTCATTCTACAGATGAAGAAATTGAGGGTTATAGATTTTGTGATTTACCCAGGACAACACAGTCAGTACATAGCAGAAACATGATTCAAATCCAGTTACACTGAGTCCAAATCCTACATATTTTCTAGATGAAACTGAAGAGCACAAAGGATTTTTTTTGTGACGTGTTCATTTTATTTAATAATATCAGTACTATGACTCTTCCAGAAAACAATATTGCACACATTTTAAATTTCTATCTTTACTGCTGAACAAGCATTTCAAATACATATAGAACAGATGGCATTTAAAAAACAGTAGTAAGTCTCTCATCTTTAACTAACTTTATAATAAATACTACTATGTTAAGTAGCCTGGTTAACAAGTGTTCAAGGCTCATCCTAAATATAAACAAGTTTTCTATGATGAAGATAGAGAGGAAAAATTGCCATAATATTTTGTTTCATGTTTTTCTTAAAAATGTTCTTTTGGCCCTAGTCAAAGCCAAGCAGACCTAGACTTAATTAAGTTACACATTTCTACAAGAAAAGGAGGTAAATTCTTCCTGTATTTTAAAGCAGATTCCCATATTATATCCCAAAATATGCCCCATCTTAAACCAAAATTGAGTCTTGGGTCTCTAATTTTTTAGTCATTAATGTTTAAGATTTGAGAAATATCAATAGTTTTTCACCCAAGTAAGTTTCAATGACCAGTTCTTTTGTATTAACTCTGCTCCCCTAATTAACTTTTGGATACCAATCCGCATACCTTGAATCACCTGGGAAACTAAAGCTTCCTTGAAAAAAAATCCAATCTTAAATATCATGATTATGTCTGATATGTGCTGCTTTTCAGAACTGTGGACCTCTAGATGATGTTTTTTTGAACATAACCTCAATGTGAGGTATCTAGCTCTATAAAAACATCATCAGCACGAAGACAGCATCTTTCCTCTTAAGGTTTGGGTTTTGCCCAGTATTCCCGGTACATGGAGTACAGCATACCAATAGTCATTGCTCCTACTACAAAGCCTTGGGCTCCCACTGGCATGTGAATCAGGTGGACAGACATTTTAGTATTCCCTCTGCTCTGTATAATCCATATGCAACAATAGCTGCAAAGCCTGCTATTCCAATTAGGACAAATGGTGCCTCTTTGGCTTTTCGGGCAAGTTTTGATCCTGAAGTCTCATTATAAGAGGAAAGGGAAACATCACTGTCCATTGACATGGTAGCTGGTTGGAAAAGCTTTCAGAGCAGGGCACAGACAGCACCCAGCGGCGGCTCAGGCCGGCGCCAGCTTCTGCTTTGCCACGCACCTCGCCAGTGATTTCGCCCGCACCCAAAGGATTTTTTTAATGGAAAATGTCTGCAAAGATTTTATAGAAAACTCTTTTTATGGTCAAGAACAGCACATTCACTACATTTCCTCTGAAATCAGATTATTTACTGTGCTAAATGAGGAAATAGAAATGGAATTTTCAGGAAAGAAAAATGAGAATAATAATTTCACTGGACCAAGTATGCATAGAGAAATTCTGTCCTGGAGATGAGAGTTGATCCAGAGAAGGAGGGGAGGATAATAAATAGTGTGAGGCTGGGGAGGGGAGAATCATGGATTTTGTTATCACCATGAGAAAATATCAAACACTGACTCAGAGTGTCACTTACCTTTCTTAAAATTTTTATCATAATAATCTATAAATTCACTGATCCAAGTATGCCAAAACAAATATAACAAATGTGTGATATTATAAAATAGGCTTTGCCTAACAACAATTTACAACACTTCAATGATAATATAATATATAATAATTTTATCATATATTATAGAATTACAATAATTATATTATATATTCTATAATTATAATATATAATACAATATATAACAATATAAGCTGTCATTGTATTTTTGTGAAAATTTGTTACCTGTCAAGCAAAATATTATCTTCAAAATTTCTTCAACAAGGTATCTTTCACATATTTCAAAATCATATTATATTCCTTGAAAGGTATAACAATGTAGGTTGTCAAACTAGGTCAATAACTCTCTAGTTCATGATATCATACATAGAACAGAAACAGTAAAGAAATGAACAAATGAAAACTAGGGCAATATATGATCAATGAAGGTGTTTCTCTTTAGGAGGTGTGTCCATCAGAGTCCCAATCAAACACCAGAAAGATCCTCTAGTTGTTCTTATCTTCAAGAAACATTTTGTTAGTTGCATTAAAGTTTACCCTTCCATTTCCTATACAATATCAGTAACCCTAAAAGAATATAGCATTTTTTCCACAAAGCAAAAATCACATAGCTAAAGGATGCTTGCTATCTGAGCTAACATAAGCAGTTGAATTGACAATTCATAGGTCATAAAATAATTTTAAACAGACCCTGTATATATCCAAGAGAATAACAAGTTATTTTAGTTAGAGTATATGGCATATCCTTGAAGCCACAAAGCTATAATTTTCTGAATTATAATTGAAGTTGATAAAATAGTTACTAATCTTGGAAGAAAGCTAGAACATCCTCATCCACCTAGTAGACTCTTCTGACTGCTGGTATGATCATATTTTTTGAATAGAGATAGATTTCACTCAAAGAATCTATATCTCAAATAAACTTTTATCATATAGCCTTCAAAAAATTTCTTTACCTTCTTCTTAGTAGAATCAATTCCTTCAAGGAAAAGTATATTCTGAAAGCAAGGCAGGAGATGGAGAAGAAACAACACAAAATTTCAACTAGCCAATTTAGGAAAAGATAATTTGACATATGCTGAAGCATATAATTATTCATTTAATAAAAAAGGTATTTTCCATATCTTTACAGTAAGAAATACAAGCCTGAGGAAAAAGCTAAGTCCAGATCAATTAATATTTACTTCATTGATACATATATTTGTAGATATAACATGAGAATATTCTTAGAAACTCCCAAGAAGCATCAGAAATATCTATTGAATTATTTTTCTGGGATTTTAAAATACATTAATAAAAAAAACCTCAACTGAGCATTATGAATGATACATTTGGATAATCTCTTTACATTTAATTTTCCCCCAAATCATTTAATCTTTGGTTCAATCGAGTCTTCTGCCTGAACCAGAATAGTTAATGTGAAACATACATTTGAAAATAAACTACAGTGGTGAAAAGTGGATGCAAGCAAGATCACTATTGAATCCCAGGTGTTTTGTTATTCTAAAGAAAAAACTTTTGTAGAAGCAAGGAAACCATGAAAGATGTCAAGTTTACAATTCTCAGAATGTAGAGATGATTACAGTACTGTAATTCTTAGAATAAAATCACGTATATAAGCTTTTACCTGGCAAATATTTTTTAAATATCCCATTCACTTAAGCATCACAAGGAAAGTCAAAAATGCTAACCTTCAGTTAAACAATTAAAATATTGATATTTACTTCATAAAGACACATACAGGAATATCAAAGAAACATAGTGATTTGTCCAAATGTTGCAAACCGACCCATTGTATTCTTGTAGACAAGAAACATAACTGCTTTCACATGTGTAAGAATATTGTTCATTTCTTTTCATAATATAGGAGTTATTTTTTATAGATTTGTACTTATTATTAAATTAATAATGTGTCAGACAGTTTTCATGCCTAAAAGTTAAACATTTACCAAAGTGGCAACTTTGTAAGAACTAAGAATTCCACTAGTCCATATACTTCTTAATGATTCCCATATATTTTCTTGTTTTTCAGTTTAAATTGTACAAGGATGAGTCTTTGCTGCTATGAATAAGTCTTAAATAATTATAGGACTATTAGGATCCCCAAATATGGAATTCAGAAGTTAAGCATTCCATATTTTCAGTGATACAGTATTGAATTAAAAAAAACAAGGAAGGGTAAAACTGCAAATGGGAGCAGCTGGGAAAATAGAAAACAGACAAT
This sequence comes from Macrotis lagotis, assembly GCF_037893015.1. Lineage (NCBI taxonomy): Eukaryota > Metazoa > Chordata > Mammalia > Peramelemorphia > Peramelidae > Macrotis > Macrotis lagotis. Next base: position 182,368,278 of record NC_133660.1, on the reverse strand, counting down.
CAAAAGGACTAAAGTGGACTACAAAAGACCACTAAAAGAAGTAGAAAAGATATAGAAATTTGCTCATAGTCAAGAAGAAAGAAGGTCTGGGGAATGAAAAACAGGTCACAAATCTTTCATTAATTTGTACTAGCAAAAAGTAGAGAATTAGTCACAGTCTCACAAAATGGTAATTTAAGCAGTAGTACCCTAAGGCTAAGGAAATAGAAATTTAAATCTAGTATTCAGAAAAAAAAAATTTTAAACAATTTGACAGGTAAATTAATTAATGGAAAACCCAGAGAAGCAGAAGCATTGTAGTTACATAAAAGACACTGATAAGAAAGAAGAGAATTGTGGAATTACATTCAAGTTTATTGATTTATTGAATGAGGGGGTCCAACAGTTAGGGCCTCATCTCAGGAAAGAGACATAAAATGAATATGCTTCAAAGTTTGTTTTAGGGGCGGCTAGGTGGCGCAGTGGATTAAGCACCAGCCCTAGAGTCAGGAGTACCTGGGTTCAAATCTGGTCTCAAATACTTAATAATTACCTAGCTATGTGGCCTTGGGCAAGCCACTTAACCCCATATGCCTTGCAAAAACCTAAAAACAAACAAAAAAACAAAGTTTGTTTTAGTTATAGTAAAGATGTGGGAAACATTATAACAGTTTCTTGATATGTAATGCTGTGGTGAATCACTTCTATTACTGATGTGGACAATCAACCCCATTGGTACAGATCCTAAACCATCCATTGAGTCTCACTTTGTAAGATTTTAAATTGAGATTTTCCACTGATATTTTAAAGGCAATCTACTTAAAGCACAAGAAGCCTTCTTTTAATATTCTATGTAAAAAAAATGTAATAGCCATAGATGAGTAATCTCATAAGCTTCACTCTCGCTATATGATCAGCCCCACTTATTTCTGGTCATTTGGATCCTACACTACTTGATAAAATGTCCAGTATTTAATTCTTCATTGTTTTGGTAGATTACCTGGAATTCTATTTTCTCTGATAAAATCATGGTCTAAAATTTTCAATCTTATAGCACTAATAGAAAAATATTGGTGCTGATTTGCTTGTATAGATGACTCCTCCTTTTGTGTATAATTCCTTTGTAGGGATCTTTCTCAGTCCCGTTTGTTAGCCAAAAGGTTTCTTGATGAGCCCACTATCATTTTCATATATAAAGAACCTCAGGTCATTAAATTGCCAGAGGATTTGGTTTTACTCTCATATCAATTCTGGAATGTGAATTTGGATGCTATATGAGAAAATAGAGTCAAAACTAGAATTATCTATTTCAGTATTACCACATATGATAGAATGGAAAAGAAAATAAGAAGGTCAAAGAGGTTTGAAATTAAAAATAAAAATGAAATTGCCAATAACTTCATATTTCTATGATTGGTCCATTTTCTCACCTGCTGTTTTTACCTCATTATATACTCATCAGGAAGAATTCTATGCTTCAATGCTTGATACTCTTGGAAATCAAGTAAAATTAATAATTCCAATTTACTGCCATCTCTTTTATTAATCTAGTCTAACCAAGTCTCAAAGTATATAAGGGAGCTATGAAGATATGCTGTCATGAAATTTTTATTGTATTTTTCTGAATTGAATTTGACTACAAAATAAATCATTTCTTTAACTCTTTTCATGTCAGAGTATTACATTTAATTCAATTGAAAAAGTATTGATAGGGTCTATTATATGCTAGACACTTGTAAGTACTGGGGCTATATGGAAACAGATAAGGTAGTACTTGTACTCAAGCGTTTAGGGAATTATATTCTACTGAGATAAGCACATGTATCCAGAGAAGAATAAAAAAATGTATGGGGGGAAAACAACACAGAGTAATTCCAAAAGTGGAATAGAATGGATAAAAACCTCCTGTAAAAGATCACATGAGCTGAGCCTTGAAGAAAAAACAAAAATTCCAAACAGTCAAGTTGGAGTATGAGGGTATGTAAATGACACTGGTCGGATTATGATAATGAAAACAAGAGAACAATTGTCCTATAGATAAAATCGACCATTTTGGCTAAAATACAGTTTATACATAGCTTCATGCAAAATACATGTGAAAAATGGATTAAAAACACATTATGAAGAGTTTTAAATGAAAATCAGGAGTTTGATTTTCCTAAAAGTACTAGAAAATCACAGAAGTTTCCTGATCATAACCCTGACATAATCCAACTTGCATTTTAAGATGATCTATTTAGCAAATATGTGGAAGATGAATTAAATGGGGGGTAGGGGGGGACCTGAAGAGAGAAAATCATAAGGAGATTGATGAAAAGTAAAGAGGACCTGAATCAGCATAAGAACATAACTTCCTAAAAGCAGGCATTTTTTTATCCATTACATCCCTAGCATCTCACACATTATATGACTCAGTTTTTATTCTTATTAAATGCTTATGAATCAATGTATTTGATTTGGCAATATAATAATGTTATAGATGTAGATATCTGATTATATCTGGTCAAAAGGAGTCACAAAACTTGGTATCATTGACCATTGTGAGAAAAAAGAGAGGTTAGATGAAATTTAATAATGAGTTGTTTCAGTAATGTTGAGTTCATAGTGTCAAGGAATGCCTTACTGCTATAGAAATAACCAAAAGTTAGTAAAGTGGGAAGGGAACTCAAAAGAGAATTAAAATCTAGATATACTAGATTTTGGAGTCATTTGTATAGAAAAGATAGTTGACTCCCTAGGAACTGAGATCACTAAGAGAATGTAATTAAAGAGCCTTCTGATTAAAATTTTGAATTTGATGGAGCAAGTATATTCATTGGAAGAAAAATAAATATAAAGAGAAACATGTTAAGGAGTTACTCATACTTCAAGGCTATTCACAATATTTACTTATGGCATTAATTACATATTTTTTAAATTTTCTACTGACACAGAAAAGGATCATTTTAATATATATCTGTTTTAATTGATATGTTTACATATCCTTTTATAAAAATATAAGAGAGTAAATATAGAAAGGACCTATACCGATTCTTTTATTTTTGTCTTCTCTTATTTTTATGCCTGTTGATACTATAACAAAAGTCAAGCATAGCTATCAAAATGAACTTAAGTATTGTTTGATCCTTATCTGCTTGTCATGATTTTCTAAGCATGCAATTTTTTGTTTAGATAACAGGAGTTTGGTTTGAACTACCTTGTAAGAGTTTTGATATAATAGCTTGATATTGATGTGGTCAAGGTAATTATCAGCATGCTCTGGAACTGTCTTCTAATTTCTTTTAAAAATTTTGTTTTTATACTTGCTAGAATAAAATCAATAATTTAAAAAAATCTCATAGAAATAAATCAGCGATATTTCAATGATTCCAAACAAGTCACATGATGAGCTGATAACAATACGCATTCAATAGAAAGAAACAAGGGAGATCCTGATTTTGAGTTCAAGAAATCAGCTGTACAGGTACAGGATTGGGGGGTGTTACTACAAAATGGCTAAAGTAAAAAAGGACTTAAAAAGTTCTACTTGAGTGGTTAACTGCAAGATCACTTAAGTCAATAGTGCCACTGGTTAGCAAAAATACCATTTTGATCTTAGAAAAAAAATATTCCATGGTTAGAATTACTTTAGAGCATTACAAGAAAGAATTTTGATGTGTTTTTTATTTTGTGAAGATAATGGTGATACATATGTGTGTCTAATGACATTATACTAATCCAGAAGTATGACTTTGATCAGAAGAAATTGAACTGTGATAGATAGATTTTACTACATGTGAAAACATATATATGTAATATATATATATATATATATATATTTAACTTTCTTATTTTTTCTTCTTTTAGTTTTTTCTTTTTTTAAGAATATATTTTACTAGGGGCAGCTAAGTGGCACAGTGGATAGAGCACTAACCCTGGAGTCAGGAGGACCTGAGTTTAAATTCGAAATCAGACAATTAATAAATTACCTATCACCTTGGGTAGGTTATTTTAACCCCATTGCCATGCAAAAAAATAACAAAAAAAAAAGAATAAATATTACTTTAAGGAAACATGAATGTTATAGCTCTTAAAGAGTCCACTTCTATGACAAAATTATTGCAGTTATTGCTAGTATGGAAAAGGCAAACATTTTAAGCATTATTCAAGTTTACAATAAAACAAGATCTATGGCAGTAGAACAAAGAAAAGTGTGTTAAAAATAAGACATAACACCAATAACTGGCAAAATTTTGCCATGAAGCAGATTAATTAATGCAAACAGAAGAAAGAAGCTCAGAGGGACATAACAACTAGAGAGCTTGTGATCGATTCCTTAATATTAAGGTATATAGTCTTTTTGAATTTTTAAATGAACATGAAAAAACACCAGTCAAATTTGAGTTTCTTAACATTGTTATAAAGAAAAATTGTAGTTGGGCACAAGGTACAAGATTAAAAGACTAATAGGGAAAAATAATTTTTACTGTTCAACTGATATTATTTTTCATTATTTTGGACAATAATTTCATATTGACATAAGAATTCTAGATGAACCTGTAAATATAGGTAACTTATTAAGACTGTCAGATATCTGTGAAAAAATGATTTGGGCCTTTTATTTTACATTTAGGGGACCTGGGATTATCCCTCTTGGAGGATTGATAAACTTCCCCATATGTTGATATGAGAGGCAGAATTTTCCATAATTAATGAAATTTTAAAAATAATATTGTAATAAGTTTTTACCGTGTTACATATTACAAAAATAGTTCCAAAGTTTATAAGAAGATAAGCATTACTTAAAGGCCTTGAACCTTGCTTTATTTAAACTTCACTGAAAAACTTTAGGCTTTTGTCAAGACTTTATTGGAAAATACAGACTGTAGAATGAACTTCATATTCATTGGCTTTAATGTGGTTTTATGTCAAAGAATTAAAGAATGTATAAAAATCTGATGCTAATACATTATAGACACATGAAAAAATTTTAAATATAATTGTAGCAAAAGACATTGCTTATCAAAAGGTTTTAATAATTTAAAATTTCATATGACTTACTATGTAAGTCAATTAAGAGAGTTAATTATTTTTCTCACAGTTAATTTGTATATCACTGTCAGTGATTGTCCCACCGCACATAGTCTATTCTGAAAAGCCCCCAAATTGGATTCCTGGGTGCAATTCTGGTTGTCATATTTTTATGCACATTGGCAAAACAGCATGCCCACAAAGGATCATAGATTTTGTGGATTTTGATAAGCCATAGGATTTCCAACTTTGATCATCTCTTAAGGATGAAAACCTGATAGAATGGAAAAGGGCCAGAAATTTTTTTTTCTAAGACATTGGCACTGTTTAACCTGGAGAAGAAGAAAATGTGATAACCTCTTTCATGCATCTAAAAGGTTGTCATGTGAAAGAGGTATTAATCCATTGACCTCAGACACAGAAATAAATGCAAATAAAATAATGCAAATTTCAATTTAATATAAGAAAAACTAAGAATTATAGAAGTCTAAATAATTTATGAAGAGTGAACTCTTTCTTTTTACTCAAAATAATTTAAAAAAGTAGCCAAGCTAATAAAGAGCTAGGCTCTTGTAGGTAAATTTTCAGATTAGGTGGTCTCTGAGATACTTTCCAATTTTGTGAATTTTTGAATTCATAATTCTTTGAAATGACTTATCTACCTTTTAAAGATAGGCTGTCATGAAGCATGTTCAGATTACTCATCATAAAGCAGTTGGACTGGTTAAGAGTCAATGATAGGTAGATTGGTTGTCAATGAAAGATGAACTAAGGCTTTTGGACTGAACAAATGTTGGTAGGTATATCTTCCTTGAATGAAGTAGGCTCCCAAGATATTGAAACAGTTCATACCATATCCTAGGATCTTTGGAAGTTGCTGTTGTGTTCCAAAATATAAGATGTCCATTCTCCATTAAGAAGCAAAGATATGGGAGCAGCTAGGTGGCACAGTGGATAGGGTACAAGCCTAGAGTCAGGAAGACCTGAGTTCAAATCTAACCTCAGACATTTAATAATCACCTAACTGTGTGACCTTGGGCAAGTCACGTAACCCCATTGTCTTGGAAAAGAAACCAAATAAACCTTCAAAAAGATTCAAATATATAAGTGGTTTGGGTCAGATTGATATTTAGAGCAAAGAAGTAGTAGTTTGTAAATAAGCATCCAACTTAACAGAGAGCATTTGTTTTGACTTGGATCTAATGGTTTTAAAAGGAAGTAAGCAGTTGAAAAATTTGGTTCATTAAATGTAATCTTACTGCCCTGAAAGAGTTAATTAATGCACCCTCCCCACTGTGAGCCTCATTCATGCCTAATGCTACCTATTATTCAAGTGAACAAAACATCTATTAATTGAATATGTTTGATTCCTGATGTGATAGTCTAGTGTTTATGCATTTAGACATGAGGGGAAATCTTTCAATGACAGCAATGAAAAAGCAGATGTCCTATAAATCCTTCAGGCCATTGGTTTGGAGAAAAGACAGAACTCATCACCACTTCCTTTCTTTGCTTTTTTTTTTTCCTGTGGACCAGCAAAGGAACAAAAGCCTAGCAGCTGACAGTCCTGTCATCCCCCTCCCACTCAATGAAAGCACACATTTTTCCAGGTTTCCTGGCTGTGCATTAATGAGGGAATTGTCAGAGGAAAAGAAGGAACGAGTTCATGGTTCTCAGTTCCATATGCCAGTGTCGCAGCTACCAACCCGCAGCATTATAACTTCTAGAAAATATGCCACAGTCATTAGGAAGTGCTAATTTGGGGAACTTTTATGCTTCCACTGTATTATCTTATTGACCCTCCCCAGCAATTTTCATTTAGAATGTGGGCACAAAGCTGCATCTTTCCTATTGCCCAACAGCTCTGCTCCCCTCAAAAGCAGACTTGGGTTGGCAGTGGGCCACATTTAATTATTCCTCATTACTTTTTGCTCATCTTTGAAAGCATTCTTTCTGTGTGGATCTTTGCCAATTGCTGACAAAAGCCTATGGGAGGAAAAAAAAGGAAAAGATACTTTGATTGGTAACCCTTGTCACCTGCACAGCAGCAGCCCTCAGAGCCCTAATGGAATGTGCTTGTTGCTAGGGACCATACCTGCTGCCTGCAATGTTGAACATAGGGAACCTGCTGTTGCTTCAGCTATTGCCACTGCTAACTCTCCTGCCCAGAATGGCAAAACAAAAATACACCTGCTTAAATATGGCTTCATCTTCCACCATCTTCAGAGCTTGGAGACCTAAATGCATTTAAAGACATGTGATTTCTTCAATGTGGAGACTTTTCCCCACTAATATAGAGAGAAAACTCCTGTGTATGTTTGAGGATACTGTTCATGAATTACTGTGATAAGAGAGGCAGAGAGGAGGTGGGGGCAGAGAGAGAGAGAGAGAGAGAGAGAGAGAGACTCAGAGGGAGAGACAGAGAGTGAGACAGAAAAACCGAGGGGCAAAGGAGGAAGATCATCACTTGATGTCAGTTTTGGGGTGATAAGTCTCATAGATGCCAGAACTTTTCCCAAGTGGCAGAATGCAGTAGAATCCAGGATCTACTAGCATAGAGTCATCCACACTACAGTGAGGCAATGACAGTTTATAACTTTAGTGGACAGAGATTTCAGGGATGATGAAATCTAAAACATGAGCAACAACTTGATTGATTAGTAGATCCTTTCATTTCATGATTGTTTTTTGCTCATCTGCTATGTGTATGACAGCATGCTATGTTAAAAGATACATGAAGCAATATGTTATGGTCACTGCCCTCAAAAAGATTACAGTGCTGGACAGAAGATAGAATAGAAATATGTGTATTAGAATGTGATAAATACTATAAAAATAGATTGAAATGAAGAGCTAAGGAAATTTAGAGAAGTAATAAAGATTATTCTTGGTTAAGGAAAAGATGGCAGGAAAAGAAGGAATTTCTTGGCAGAGGGACAGCATAGCTATGCCAGGTGACTAGTAGAGGAAAAGCAAAGACTAATTTTGGAAAAGATGGAGTTTAGTTTGACTGAACCAGAGTCCATTAGTCAAACTTCACTCATTTTGACAAAGGAAGGCAACTAATGCCTGGAAAAGATATTTAATAACATACCTAAGATGTGAATTTATCCAACCATTCTGGAGAAGAATTTGGAACTCAGCCCCAGAGGGCTATTAAAACTGTGCATATCCTTTGATCAAGCAATATCACAGCTAGATCAATAACCAAAGGCATTCCAAAAAACAGAAAAAGGACCTATTTGTTCAAAAACATTTATAGCAACTCTTGTGGTGGCTTAGATTTAGAAATCAAAGGAATGTGCTTCAAATTAGGAAATGATTAAACAAGGTTTAGCATGTGATTATAATGGAATATTATAGGGCTATAAGAAATTTCAAGCAGAATAATTTCAAAAATACCTGGAAAGATTTACATGAACTGATGCATAGTGTAGTGAACAGAACCAGGAAAATGTGGTACACAGTAAGAGCAATAATCCTCAATAAAGAACTGTGAATGACAACTATTCTCAGCAATATGATACAAGACAATTTCAAAGGACTAATGATGAAGCATACTCTCCTGATATTGATTGGATATTGACTGAAGCATTATATTTAATCACTTTTCTTTCATTTTATTTTATTTTTGTCTTTACGTACAAAATATGTACAAATTTGTCTTTGTGTATATATGTGTAGATAATTGCACCTGAATAACCTAAATTTGATCGCCTACCATCTCAGGGAAAGAGGAGGAGATGGAGGAAGGAAAGGTCAGAATTGGGAATCAAAACATTAAATGAAAAAGTTCTAAAAAAATTAAAAACAAAAATTCACCCAGAGTTTCATAAGGAGTAACTTGGTCAATAAGTAAATTTTAAGCACTTACTCCCTACAAGCGCAGTAGTAAAAACAGAATACAAAGGAAAACACAAATAAGAAAACAAAAGAAAAATGGTCACTGCACCTAGAGAGCTCATATTCTAATGGGGTGAGATAACCTGGAAACAACTAGGTACATAGTACATATAAAGCATACATATATATATGCATATGTATATGTATATATGTATGTATGTGTGTGTGTGTGTGTGTGTGTGTGTGTGTGTGTGCACAAGGCTAAATGGAATATAATCTCAGAGAGAAGCAGGGGGACAGGAGAAGATGTAAAGAAGAAGCACCTCCTGCAGAAGATGAATTGGGACCTGAATTTGGAACTGCCCCTTGGATCCTTAGAACATTTGTGGTGAGAAGGGGTCATAGAGAAATGGCTGGGAGGCTCAAGGACTTTGATAAAGGACTGGCACACTCTTCTATTCCATATTGTATATGTAGCAAATGCAAGCAACATGCTGCCAGCAAAACTTCCAGTACAATTTGAACCAGATGCAATATATATAATTAGAAAATGTTTAACAAAATAAATAAAATATACGACCAGCAATAATAATTTTTGGATTTTTAAAGCAATATTCCCTGCACCCGAACTCCCCAAAGGAATTTGTTTCTATTTGTATTTGACACCAATGCTATGAAAAGCAAGACTGTAATTGTATAGTCTAGGTTTAGATCAGAAGTGCTCCCTCCTCCCCTAAAGTTTGTATTACATTTTTTAGTCAATTGAAAATTATTAAAATATTTTGAATGGAAAAGTAACAAAAGTGAAGTTGTGCAGTTGTACTTTTGAAGATTAATTTCTGACATTGATTGGATTCATGAAAAATTTTTATTTTTCCCAAACAAGTTAATTCAATTTAAAATAGGCAACATGGTATATCCTAAAAAAGAACAGAATTGTATGGAAACAGAAGACAGGGTCTAATCTCAATTCTGAAATTAACTAGTTATTGATTCTTTTGACCATCTACATCTAGCCCTAAATTGCCATATGTATAAAAATTACAAGATTGTACTTTCTTACAGCTTGAAATCAATTCAACAAGCACTAATTAAGCACCTTTGAGAATTGCAGTATTAAAAAAATGAATTAATGTCAATCCTGATATTATGGAGTTTATGAAAAGAGAAAAAAGCGGTGAATTTTTAAGACACTAAAAAGATATGTTTTTATAAAGAATAAAATAGGGAAGATACAAATATTACTTTTTTTAGATTTTTAGCATAAATGACTTGGACAATGATGGGTCCACTTAAATATAAAAAACTCGGAAGCATTGCTTTTCTTTTGTTATCATTGATATTTCAGACTTAATAGCTTAATAGGGAATATATGTAGATTGATGAGATGACATTAATGCACAGTGTATGGCACACAGTAGACAATAAGTGCTTGTTGACTGACTGATCAGACATACTAGGAATAAACATCCAAATTGTTTGGGGAAATACAGTTATAAGACTGGGTAAAAAGTGAAACCAGGAGAATAGAAAGGACAACCAAGTAAAAGAAGGACTAGTGACAATTTTTTGTTGTTTTTTTTAAATTTATTTAAGAGGGGAAAAGGAATTAGAAAAGAAAGGTAAGGAAGATAAACAAAAGAATTAACAGACATACCATCAGTAGTGGAAGCAATAATATTTCAAGGAAAAGCAGGAGTGAAGGAATTAATTTTCAGCATGGAAAAGAACAATTAACATATACATATTTATTTGTAAAATATAAAGTTGAAATAGATTATCTCTAAGGTTCCTTACAACTATAAATTGATGATCCTATGCCCTATGGACACCCTTTGTCATGTCACAAGTGTGCATTTAGGTGTCAGTATATGTGTGTATACACATAAATACACATGTGCATGTGTGTATTCATGTGTGCATAAATATGCGTGTATGCATGATGCATATTTATTCTATATCTATATATACAGCAATTCACTTAGTGGTTAGTAGCATAAACTAATTCTTTCATATAATCATACATTTAGAAATAGAGATCTCAAAGTTTATTCAGTGCAATTTTACAAAGAAACTGATTTGAACCCAAGATGTCTAATTCTAAATCGATCTGTCTTTCCAATGCACCATGCTGTCTTTCATTGTAAGAGCATTATTCTTCCAAAGTTATGAGCTGCCTCTTATAGAAAGACTACTGCATAATGTGTTAATCGAAGAGGCAAGTTTACCAGTTCATATACCACTCTGCTCAATCCCCTGATGGTGTAAGGAATGCTGAAAGTTGATTATATGCTACAATATCAGAGGGAACCTTCACACATTCCCAAATTTGATTATGTGTGAACATAAAGTATCTTTGCACAGTTTCAGACATTTTATGCCAGAGTCTGATTTTTGTAGTTCTTTTATTTAAAGCCTTTAGAGAAATCAATCCCATTTAGAATAGATTTAGCGAAAGGGATTTACTTATTAATGAAATGAAAACTGAAATTAAATTACCACATATATGAGTATATACACAAAGATAGAAACCCAAAACCACAGATACATGCATACATACATACATACATATAGAGCTGTATTATAAGACAAAGGAATCCTTGATAATTTTTCACTGAATAGCCTTTTTTTCATTTCTCTCCAAAGTGCAAAGCATAAAATGAACAGTGTGAACACATTTATGGCATATAAATGTGTTTTATTTTATTACGATAACTATAACTACATGTATGTTATACAATTATATATTTTATTCTATGTATCACTATCACTATATATAATATACTATATGTTTATATATAAATAAAACTATAGCTACTTGTGTGTGTGTGTCCAGATTTGGATTAAATAAGCTGTATTGGTTAATTTAAGGTAGAATGACAAAAAAAAAGTTGACCAAAGATCCAGAAAGATGTATTTTCAGTTTCTATTTCTGACATACTTCATATGAATTACTCTTTCCCAACTCCAGCTAACTTTCATTCTCTAAGTTGTAGGTCAATTTGAATCCCTATCAAAGAAGGATATCCTACTCCTAATTTCCTCATTTGGCATACCTAAATCAAAACAATTATTAGTCTGAAACAACAAAGGAAGAAGGAAGAGTTATTTGTTTTTTTTTCACAGTGAAAGCCTTGTAAATCTACTAAAAGTAATTTCCAAGAAAATTTTCTGAATATTTGTATTCAATATTTATATGATTTATTGTTGGATGGTCAATTCATAATTAGTCTGTATCAGTTCAAACACTTGTAAGAGACAATGTACTGTGTATTTTGTCATAAAAAGAAGAGGATGAAAAAAAAAAGAATAACCATTTATCAAAACATGCTATGTGCCATTCATTATGTTAAATACTCTCCAAATATTATTTCATTTCTTACAACAACTCCATTGTGGTAGTGGTGATGGTGGCGGTGTCGTTGTTATTGTTGTCGTTCAGTTGTTTCAGTCATGACTGACTCTCACTGATCCCATTTTGGAATTTTCTTGGCAAAGATATTGAAGTGGGTTTGTCATTTATTACTCCAGTTCATTTTGCAAATGAGGAAACAAAGTCAAAAAGGGTGAAGTAAACTTCCTATGTTCACACAACTAATAAGTGTCTGAGATCAGATTTAAACTTATGAACATCAATCTTCCTGACTTCAGGCAGAGTATTTTATTTACTCTTCCATCTAACTATCTCTGTTTAGAGAAGGTAATAGCATTTAGAAAGTTATACACTATTTTCCCAAGATATAAATATTTTTTAAATATACCTTCCTTCAGGAAAGTTGTTTGATTACAAATATGAAAAATTCCATTGTCCAAAGAATCAAAGTTCTGGGTGACCCAAAGAGCAACGAACATATGAACAGCAGACATAAATAGACTATAGAAGATTTTGAACACTAATATTTTAGGGGAATTTTTTTATTTCCTTTTGATTATTTGTAACTCAGAGCTAGTCATGCAATTTTTGATTAACTGAAAGTGTATTTTAATCTTAACTTTCTCTAAACTAAAGCTGTCCTGTGAGATATAAATATTTACTTAAACATTCCATAAATACTGCTTATGCATTTCAAGGAGTGCTAATGATATCACTGGTGTTGTTTTACCTTGTACATGAATTTGATTTAACTGAGGCAAGGTTGAACAAAGTCATTAGCCTCACTCTCCCTTCCTGACAAAAGTTAAGATAAGTAGTGATAATCAGGGTTCAGTGGATGACCTTGGCATTTAAGGAGTTCAAGAACTTCAATGCAAAATGCTGTTTTCATGGATGATGTAATCATTTGTCCCCTTCTGGGGAAAGTTTTCACGTGCTTGGGGTTGACATTCCCCCAACTCAGCAATAATTTCGTTAGTTATCTGATGAGGTTTAGTTGGATCACTACACTGTGCATGCTAAAGCTTCTTGGAGTCACAAGTGAGCTAGGTGACTCAATTGGATAACAAGACCTCTCATCAGAGGTGTTAATTTTCCTAAATACTATTAAAGATAGATGAGTCCCCATAAAAGTCAGAAGAATAATCTCAATTTTCCCTGACTTTTAGCCTTCAATCAGCCTATTTGTGACTCCTCTAAATGAAGTTTATTCTGACTTAGTTTACCTGTAGAATTTGTTTTGAGGAGCTTTGTTTCTTTAAGGAATAGATGACATTATGACTAAGTTTGGTGAACTTTTATCACTGTGAAGGAACTATAGGATTATGACTTCATCTACTCTTTTATTGTCTAAAATGAACATACAAGTTTGCATTAAATAAATGAATTATTTCTCTGTCACTCAGATGTAATTTTGCTTATAAGAAACCCTGTCAGAATTATCATAATTGTTCAGGTTTTTCTCTGAGACATGAATCTGTGCTTTAGAATAATAAAACCTAGGTTTTTACCTCTATAATTTCTATGTTGTGGAAAAATTATGTTTGGGACCAGTTACCACCACAAACCCTCAGGGACAAGATAGTTCTCCCTTAAAAACATATATAAAGTGTATCAGAGATTTCAGCTAGGAAATTTATCATTAAATATGAGGTGAATGAATCCTATAGCACCAATAAGAGATTTTTATGAATGGAGCCTTGGAACATAGATTCATAAACATATAAGATAATATATTTAGAGCAGTAAATCATTTTGTTGTTGCTCAGTTGTGTCCTACACTTCATGACCCTGTCAGAGGTTTTCTTGGCAAAGTTACTAGAGTGGCTTGTCATTTTCTTCTCTACTCATTTTGCAATTGAAGAACTGAGGCAAACAGTTTAAGTGACTTGCCTAGGTTCGTACAGCTCCTAAGTTTCTTGGTCAGTTTTGAACTCAAGAAGATCAATATTCCTGCTTCCAAGACCAATATTCTACCTCACTGTCCTAGAAGAGATTTTAGAAGTTATCAAATCCACCCCTCTCATGAGAAAACTAAAGCCAAGAGTGGATAGCTAACTTGTCTAGTTTACAGAATGTAAACATCTGAGACAAGAATCAGACTCTGCTCTGTCCTGCATTCTATCCACTAATCTCAGCTGACTCTCAAATGTATATAGCCCAAGGACTCCACTGGTGCCCACAAAATAGAAAAAAGCATAGAAGGTGTCTCCTTCACATCTCAAACAAAACTCACAGGTAAAAAAGATGTACATAGGTTACAATCAAGAGGAAAGTTGGGAACACATGCTGGCCTAATCCTTTGAAATACCAAAGAAAATTAACAGCAATATATGTGTGTGGTGATTACTAAAACAACAGTTTTACTTTGAAGAGCTATGCCATTATCTTTAACTGACATGTCTACCTACCATTTTGAGCTTTGTGGTATATGTCCTTTACTCCTTAAAGACTTAAAGCAGTTGAAAGTTTGTTTCCTAGATAACTATAAATATGAATGAACTTAATCTAACATTCATTCAAACATCATTGTTTTGACTATGAAAAATAAAGAGGTTACTCTGTTTTTGTCATTGACATGTAAAGGAAGGTTGTGATATTTAGGGTGACTAATCAAAGATTCAAAAAAAGTATCAATCAAGTCAAAATATTGCAATTAAGGTGTGGTTTTCCATGAGCAAAGTACCTGAAAAAAATTGTTATTTACAAATTAAGGAACAGAATCAGTTCTACCAAAAATATATTACAGAGACAGGTTTTACTGAGGAAAAGGTTGGAATTTTATTTAAATATCCATGTTTATATGATGTACAAATGCTGTCTTTCAAGGAGGCTGTCTATAATATAAAGAACAAATGGAAGTTTTCAGCTTTAAAGAAGGGATGGGAATTATCATTCATTAAGCACCAATTATGGGCCAGGTGCTATGTTAAGTAGCTTACAAATATTGTTATCTGATATTCACAACAACCCTGTGAAGAAGGTAATGTCATTATATCAAATTTACAGCTAAGTAAAAGTGAGGCAAACAGAAGTTAAGTAGTAACTTGTCCAGGATTACACAGTCAGTGTAAGAAGCCAAATTTGAATTCAGGTCTTTCATGATTCCAGATCCCATATTCTATACATTGTACCACCTGGTTTTGAATGGCTATAGTAATTGATTGTGAATTGTTTAGATAACTGAATTTGACTCAAACTTCACATTGTTTATATATATATATATATATATATATATATATATATATATATGTGCAAATAATATCTTTAATTCTTATAAATGTTTATGATGGATAGTGTGAGGACCATAGAAAAAACATTTATCTTAATGTTTAAATGGTCTAATATAATATAGGGTCCCAGATTTTGAATTGGAAGGAAGTTCAGAGGTCATCTAATTCAAGCATCTTTTTCAAATGGACACTAGTGACACTGATTGACTGGCACACAGTTACCAATCTAAGATTCATCCACAGTTTCTTTGGCTTCAAATTTAGGACTTTTTCTAGGATGTAAGAGTGTCTCCCATATAAAACCAAAAAGTGTAATGAAATAATGTCCTTTATTTTGTTAAATCTATTATTAGAGGCAGCTAGGTGGCTAAGTGGATAAAGCACCCGTCCTGGAGTCAGGAGGATCTGAGTTCAAATCTGACCTCAGACACTTAATAATTACCTGGCTGTGTGACCTTGGGCAAGTCATTTAACCCCATTGCCTTGCAAAAACTAAAAATAAATAAATGAATGAACGAATCTATTATTAAAGAAAAATATATGTTGGGAGGCTACGTGGTGCAGTGGATAAAGTACTGGCCCTGGAGTCAGGAGTACGTGGGTTCAAATCCGGTCTCAGACACTTAATAATTACCTAACTGTGTGGCCTTGGGCAAGCCACTTAACCATATTGCATAGCAAAAAAAAAAAAAAAAAAAAAAAAAAAAAAAAAAAAAAAAAAAAAAAAACAACCTAAAGAACCTAAAAAGAAAAAAAGAAAAATATATGTGAATAAAAAACTGAAAGGTTTATATCGAAGGCTTGCTTGAGGTAAGTATGATCCTAAGTTCTAAAAAGTGATATCATTAGGCAAAATCTGTCATATTATATAATGATGGAAGGGACTGATGTCTAGGTCCAGACTTAGTAAATAGGAAAGGTACTTCACCAGGAGATTAGCTATCAGGTCAGTTAAAAACCAAAAGCACAAGCAAACAAATTACCAGAAAAGGGCAAACAAAAAGGAAAGATGGTTATTGAAACGTTGCTATGACTTCAAACTTCCCTTAATAAATATTGCAAAACAAAGGATTAAACCAAAACCTAATGAAAGACAACATAATGAATTCTTATAGGTAAAAGAGAAATCACAATAGGATGCTCCCAAATAGTTCTAAAAGAAAAATTAAAATTTTGAAAAATATATAATTTTTTCAATTATATAAAAAAAATTTAACTTTTTTAAAAATTTTCTCCCTTCCTTCCTCAATGAGAAGGCAAGCAATTTGAAATAGATTATAAACATGTAGTTACACAAAACATATTCATTTTTGAATGAAAAAAGACAACTCCCCCCAAAAAATATTCTTCAATATGTATCCAGACTCCAACAATTCATTCTCATATTTAAATATAGCCAGTATTCATTTTCATCATAAGTCCTTCAAAATTGTCACTGTATTCCCCAGAAAAGGTACGTCATTAGCAGTTGATCATTGTACAATAATGTTGTTGATATGTACAATGTTCTCTCTTTATTACCTGGCTCTTTTTTATCAATTCATATGTTTTCTCACATTTTCCTAAACAATCCTGCTCATCATTTTCCATAGAACATAGAATCAATTGTTCAATCATTTCCCAATTGATGGGCATGGCCTAATTTCCAATTCTTTGGCAACACAGAAAGAACCACTGTAACAGTTTTTTTCTCTCTTTTTGTTTACTCTCTTTGGGATGCAAAACTAGTAGTGGTATCCCTGGGTAAAAAAAAGTAAGCAGCTGGACATAGCTACAAATTCTTTGCAAAGTGGTTGGAGGCACCAACAAGGAATCAATGCCCCTTTGTCACCTCGTCCTATATGGGTCATTTCTTTTTTGTCACAGTCAATCTGAGAGGCGTGAGGTAGTAACTCAGAGTTGTTTTAATTGGCATTTCTCAAATAATTAGTGATCTACAATATATTTTATATGACAATAGATAGTTTTTATTTCTTCTTTAAATTTTCTATTTATATATATATCCTTTGACCAGTTATCAATTGGGTAGCAACTTATATTCCTCTAAATTTGATTCAGTTCCCAAAACAGTTGAGTGAAACTTAATGTAAATCTCCCCTCAACCCGGTTTTCTGCTTTCTTTCTAAACTTGACTCCCCTGGTTTTGTTTGTTCAAAAAGAGAAATTATAATCCTTAAGAAAGAAAAATTAAAAGAGAACAATGGCAGAATTTATGATCTAAGTAGCAAAATATAAAATATAAAAAAATCAAAAAATGAATCCACGATAGTGAGTCTCTCAAAAAGTAGAAAAAGAATAAACAATTGATTGGAAAACAATATAATAAAAGACTATTTGCAAGAAGGAAAGCAAAAAACAATAGTTAAAAAGAACACATGCAAAACACATTGCCCTTGAAGATAGCATACATAAAAAACAACTTAAGGATCATAGTCCTCCTGGGAAAAAATGTCATAATATAATACTTATTTAAAAAAAATTAAGATGACGATAATGATGATGATATAAAAGCTAGAATATATAGGAATAAAAGAATATTTCCTTAAAATAATAAGTAATATGTAACTAAAATCAAGGGCTATCATTAAATATTATGAGGATACATTAGAATTCTTTTAGATAAAGTCAGGGATGAGATGAATATGGTTGTTATGTTCACTTCCATTTGACATAGAACTAGAAATGTTAGCTGTAAGACAAGAAAAAACTGAAGGAATAAAGTTATAGAAGATACATAATTATTTTTAATATATAATAGTGAACTTAAGAGAAATAGATGGAGTCAACTAAAATTAAATGAAACAATACCTTATTAAAGTTGCAGGATATAAAATGAATTCTCATAAATTATCATCCCCTTTTTTATACTATCTGAGAATAAGACTAGAAACTCAACAGAAAGAATATTTTCTTTCTATCAAGAAAACTGAAAGATAGTCCCCATCATATTATTTAAAACCTCTGTGGTGAATGTCTGGAAAACAAGGATGAGGATTGCAGATTGTATCAAGTTATGACTATAATCATTCTAACTTGAATAGTTGGAAATACATTTTTTTAGTGTCTTTTTGCAAGGCAAATGGGGTTAAGTGTCTTTCCCAAGGTCACACAGGTAATTATTAAGTGTCTGAGACTGGATCTGAAACCAGGTACTCCTGACTCCAGGGCCAGTGCTCTATCCACTGTGCCACCTAGCCACCCCAGAAATATATTTTTGAGATCAGCGATCCATTGCTTTAATATCTTATAAAATTTTATTGCATTGATAATTTAGTATATGATATTGAGCTTTTAAAATAGTTCTACTCTCTTACATTTGTTTATTATTCTTCAAGATATGATCAATTTTTATATGACTACTGAAATACTGAAAATATTATGATATTGATTTTTCATCAATCAGATGTTATATTTAAATTTAGAGAACATGTTGATTGTTAATTAATATTTTATCTTTGCCTTTCTGTAAGAGGCATGTTGATGGGACCTATAATTATCATACATAACTCTTTTTTAATTTAATTGATTTTCCATTAACTCTTTAGATGTTAATTGCTTTATTGCCTATATCTATAAACATGTTTATGTATATATAATGCTCATGTGTATGTGTATGTGTTTATATATATATATATATACACTTTTAAATTAATTTCAACTATAATATCTTAAAATAATTCTTCTTTCATTCTAGATTCTCTTGGAAGTTACTTTTTCTTTTTTTTCTTATCCAAAATACTGAGTGTTATATCTTCTGAGACTCAATAAATTCTCTTTTTTTTAGGTTTTTTGCAAGGCAATGAGGTTAAGTGGCTTGCCCAAGGCCACACAGCTAGGTAATTAGTAAGTGTCTGAGACCAGATTTGAATCCAGGTACTCCTGACTCCAGAGATGGTGTTTTATCCACTATGCCACCTAGCCACGCCTAATAAATTCTTTTTTAATTCAACTTAAACTCATTTTTACTTCACTATGGAAGTCTTTCACTTCAGTATTGGTTGTGAGTTTATTCAATTAACCATTAAGAGTTGTGATTTCTTTTTTTTCCTCTTTATAAAATCTTTATATAATATTTCTTCTATCAATGAACTTTAGACAAGGTGGAAGTTATAATAAGCTTTATTTCATTTGTATTTAAGCACTGCATCTTCATCCAAATCTTTCTTTTTCATGAAAAGAATATGAAAATGTGTGCATTGGCTTACCTCCTGTAGATCTTCCATTTCTTTTTTTGCTGTTGTTTGCTTTTTTGGTTTTTTTAGGTTTTTGCAAGGCAATGAGGTTAAGTGGCTTGCCAAAGGCCACACAGCTAGGTAATTATCAAGTTTTTGAAGCTAGATTTGAACTCAAGTACTCCTAACTCCAGGGGCCGGCTTCTCTATCCACTGTACCACCTAGCTGCCCCCCTGGATCTTCCATTTCTTAAAAGGAAATGGGT